>NW_026894471.1:0-123516 GCF_032452875.1 Bos javanicus | reverse complement strand
CCATACTATTATTCTTGACATCTCTGATTAGCATATAAATATCATCGCCTAGGCCATCTCTCCTTCGAATACCCTGGATCAGTTGGGGCTGGTCCCCGGCAGGTGGCGACCGAACAGGGACCTCAGGAGGCAATACTCAAAGAGCTGAGCAGACACGAACCACGCAATCAGCAGGCAATAAGCATGGAGCTCAGCAGTGACGAATCATGCTGCTCAACTGGCAATAATCAAGCACGTGACCAGGCAGGAATCACGCAGCTCAGCTGGCAATTGTCAAGCAGATGAGCCGACAGGAATCACGCAGCTCAGCTGGCAATTGTCATGCAGATGAGCCGGCAGGAATCACGCAGCTCAGCAGGCCCTGATCACGTGACTCTGCAGGCACTGATCACGTGGCTGATCAAGTCCAGATCACGTGACTGAGCATGCACTGATCACGTGGCTATCATGCACTGATGACGTGACTGCGCATGCACTGGTGACGTGGCTGATCGGGCACTGATCACATGGCTCATCATGCACTGATCACGTGTTTATCAGGCAATGATCAGTGACTGACAGGCGCTGATCATGGGACTGTGCACGCACTGATCACGTGGCTATCATGCACTGATCACGTGACTGCGCATGCACTGATGACGTGGCTGTTCGGGCACTGATCACGTGTTTATCAGGCAGTGATCAGTGACTGACAGGCGCTGATCAGGGGACTGTGCACGCACTGATCAGGTGGCTGATCAGGAACTGACCACCTGACCGCGCATGCAGTGATCACGTGGCTGGTCGTTCACTGATCACGTGTTTATCATACGGTGATCACGTGACTGAGAGGCGCTGATCACGTGACTGTGCCGTCAGTGATCACGTGGCTGAGCAGGCACTGATATCGTGACTGAGCATGCACTGATCATGTGCCGGGAGCCGGGGAGGCATTCCACTCTGGACAAAGGTCATGAGGAAGGAGGCTCGGCATACGCAAATGCGGGATCGAGCCTCAGGAGTCCACCCGGATGTTCTCGAGCATCTCCCCCCAAAAAACCGGAGTCTGCCTACTGTATTGCTTTGTGCTCTCACCTCTGATTTCACTGGGGGCTGTCCCCCACCACCATCTCGCTCTCTCTGTCAAAGAGTTAACTTACAGCTCCAATTCATAAAGTTCCTTGTCATTCTTCCCTTTAACTTCCAGCTGAGTCTCCATCTGGAGCGCGGAACCCACCACGCTTACTAATTATGCCTGGGCTGCTAAGACCCACTCGAGAAGGTGTCTAGGGTGAGGCACCTTTGGCTATTCGAGAGGGCGCCTGCGGCCTACGTAAGTGGTGCAAACTTCTTGTCTTGAAGTTTGATTGGTCTTCCGCGTAAACCAAGCTACTCAGTCTCTTTTCTCCACCGAATTTTCCTACTGAGCTCTCCTCATACTATTATTCTTGACATCTCTGATTAGCATATAAATAGTCGCCTAGGCCATCTCTCCTTCGAATACCCTGGATCAGTTGGGGCTGGTCCCCGGCAGGTGGCGACCGAACAGGGACCTCAGGAGGCAATACTCAAAGAGCTGAGCAGACACGAACCACGCAATCAGCAGGCAATAAGCATGGAGCTCAGCAGTGACGAATCATGCTGCTCAACTGGCAATAATCAAGCACGTGACCAGGCAGGAATCACGCAGCTCAGCTGGCAATTGTCAAGCAGATGAGCCGACAGGAATCACGCAGCTCAGCTGGCAATTGTCATGCAGATGAGCCGGCAGGAATCACGCAGCTCAGCAGGCCCTGATCACGTGACTCTGCAGGCACTGATCACGTGGCTGATCAAGTCCAGATCACGTGACTGAGCATGCACTGATCACGTGGCTATCATGCACTGATGACGTGACTGCGCATGCACTGATGACGTGGCTGATCGGGCACTGATCACATGGCTCATCATGCACTGATCACGTGTTTATCAGGCAATGATCAGTGACTGACAGGCGCTGATCATGGGACTGTGCACGCACTGATCACGTGGCTATCATGCACTGATCACGTGACTGCGCATGCACTGATGACGTGGCTGTTCCGGCACTGATCACGTGTTTATCAGGCAGTGATCAGTGACTGACAGGCGCTGATCAGGGGACTGTGCACGCACTGATCAGGTGGCTGATCAGGAACTGACCACCTGACCGCGCATGCAGTGATCACGTGGCTGGTCGTTCACTGATCACGTGTTTATCATACGGTGATCACGTGACTGAGAGGCGCTGATCACGTGACTGTGCCGTCAGTGATCACGTGGCTGAGCAGGCACTGATATCGTGACTGAGCATGCACTGATCATGTGCCGGGAGCCGGGGAGGCATTCCACTCTGACAAAGGTCATGAGGAAGGAGGCTCGGCATACGCAAATGCGGGATCGAGCCTCAGGAGTCCACCCGGATGTTCTCGAGCATCTCCCCCCCCCAAAAAAAAACCGGAGTCTGCCTACTGTATTGCTTTGTGCTCTCACCTCTGATTTCACTGGGGGCTGTCCCCCACCACCATCTCGCTCTCTCTGTCAAAGAGTTAACTTACAGCTCCAATTCATAAAGTTCCTTGTCATTCTTCCCTTTAACTTCCAGCTGAGTCTCCATCTGGAGCGCGGAACCCACCACGCTTACTAATTATGCCTGGGCTGCTAAGACCCACTCGAGAAGGTGTCTAGGGTGAGGCACCTTTCGCTATTCGAGAGGGCGCCTGCGGCCTACGTAAGTGGTGCAAACTTCTTGTCTTGAAGTTTGATTGGTCTTCCGCGTAAACCAAGCTACTCAGTCTCTTTTCTCCACCGAATTTTCCTACTGAGCTCTCCTCATACTATTATTCTTGACATCTCTGATTAGCATATAAATAGTCGCCTAGGCCATCTCTCCTTCGAATACCCTGGATCAGTTGGGGCTGGTCCCCGGCAGGTGGCGACCGAACAGGGACCTCAGGAGGCAATACTCAAAGAGCTGAGCAGACACGAACCACGCAATCAACAGGCAATAAGCATGGAGCTCAGCAGTGACGAATCATGCTGCTCAACTGGCAATAATCAAGCACGTGACCAGGCAGGAATCAGGCAGCTCAGCTGGCAATTGTCATGCAGATGAGCCGGCAGGAATCACGCAGCTCAGCAGGCCCTGATCACGTGACTCTGCAGGCACTGATCACGTGGCTGATCAAGTCCAGATCACGTGACTGCGCATGCACTGGTGACGTGGCTGATCGGGCACTGATCACATGGCTCATCATGCACTGATCACGTGTTTATCAGGCAATGATCAGTGACTGACAGGCGCTGATCATCGGACTGTGCACGCACTGATCACGTGGCTATCATGCACTGATCACGTGACTGCGCATGCACTGATGACGTGGCTGTTCGGGCACTGATCACGTGTTTATCAGGCAGTGATCAGTGACTGACAGGCGCTGATCAGGGGACTGTGCACGCACTGATCAGGTGGCTGATCAGGAACTGACCACCTGACCGCGCATGCAGTGATCACGTGGCTGGTCGTTCACTGATCACGTGTTTATCATACGGTGATCACGTGACTGAGAGGCGCTGATCACGTGACTGTGCCGTCAGTGATCACGTGGCTGAGCAGGCACTGATATCGTGACTGAGCATGCACTGATCATGTGCCGGGAGCCGGGGAGGCATTCCACTCTGGACAAAGGTCATGAGGAAGGAGGCTCGGCATACGCAAATGCGGGATCGAGCCTCAGGAGTCCACCCGGATGTTCTCGAGCATCTCCCCCCAAAAACCGGAGTCTGCCTACTGTATTGCTTTGTGCTCTCACCTCTGATTTCACTGGGGGCTGTCCCCCACCACCATCTCGCTCTCTCTGTCAAAGAGTTAACTTACAGCTCCAATTCATAAAGTTCCTTGTCATTCTTCCCTTTAACTTCCAGCTGAGTCTCCATCTGGAGCGCGGAACCCACCACGCTTACTAATTATGCCTGGTCTGCTAAGACCCACTCCAGAAGGTGTCTAGGGTGAGGCACCTTTGGCTATTCGAGAGGGCGCCTGCGGCCTATGTAAGTGGTGCAAACTTCTTGTCTTGAAGTTTGATTGGTCTTCCGCGTAAACCAAGCTACTCAGGCTCTTTTCTCCACCGAATTTTCCTACTGAGCTCTCCTCATACTATTATTCTTGACATCTCTGATTAGCATATAAATAGTCGCCTAGGCCATCTCTCCTTCGAATACCCTGGATCAGTTGGGGCTGGTCCCCGGCAGGTGGCGACCGAACAGGGACCTCAGGAGGCAATACTCAAAGAGCTGAGCAGACACGAACCACGCAATCAGCAGGCAATAAGCATGGAGCTCAGCAGTGACGAATCATGCTGCTCAACTGGCAATAATCAAGCACGTGACCAGGCAGGAATCACGCAGCTCAGCTGGCAATTGTCAAGCAGATGAGCCGACAGGAATCACGCAGCTCAGCTGGCAATTGTCATGCAGATGAGCCGGCAGGAATCACGCAGCTCAGCAGGCCCTGATCACGTGACTCTGCAGGCACTGATCACGTGGCTGATCAAGTCCAGATCACGTGACTGAGCATGCACTGATCACGTGGCTATCATGCACTGATGACGTGACTGCGCATGCACTGATGACGTGGCTGATCGGGCACTGATCACATGGCTCATCATGCACTGATCACGTGTTTATCAGGCAATGATCAGTGACTGACAGGCGCTGATCATGGGACTGTGCACGCACTGATCACGTGGCTATCATGCACTGATCACGTGACTGCGCATGCACTGATGACGTGGCTGTTCGGGCACTGATCACGTGTTTATCAGGCAGTGATCAGTGACTGACAGGCGCTGATCAGGGGACTGTGCACGCACTGATCAGGTGGCTGATCAGGAACTGACCACCTGACCGCGCATGCAGTGATCACGTGGCTGGTCGTTCACTGATCACGTGTTTATCATACGGTGATCACGTGACTGAGAGGCGCTGATCACGTGACTGTGCCGTCAGTGATCACGTGGCTGAGCAGGCACTGATATCGTGACTGAGCATGCACTGATCATGTGCCGGGAGCCGGGGAGGCATTCCACTCTGGACAAAGGTCATGAGGAAGGAGGCTCGGCATACGCAAATGCGGGATCGAGCCTCAGGAGTCCACCCGGATGTTCTCGAGCATCTCCCCCCAAAAAAACCGGAGTCTGCCTACTGTATTGCTTTGTGCTCTCACCTCTGATTTCACTGGGGGCTGTCCCCCACCACCATCTCGCTCTCTCTGTCAAAGAGTTAACTTACAGCTCCAATTCATAAAGTTCCTTGTCATTCTTCCCTTTAACTTCCAGCTGAGTCTCCATCTGGAGCGCGGAACCCACCACGCTTACTAATTATGCCTGGGCTGCTAAGACCCACTCGAGAAGGTGTCTAGGGTGAGGCACCTTTCGCTATTCGAGAGGGCGCCTGCGGCCTACGTAAGTGGTGCAAACTTCTTGTCTTGAAGTTTGATTGGTCTTCCGCGTAAACCAAGCTACTCAGTCTCTTTTCTCCACCGAATTTTCCTACTGAGCTCTCCTCATACTATTATTCTTGACATCTCTGATTAGCATATAAATAGTCGCCTAGGCCATCTCTCCTTCGAATACCCTGGATCAGTTGGGGCTGGTCCCCGGCAGGTGGCGACCGAACAGGGACCTCAGGAGGCAATACTCAAAGAGCTGAGCAGACACGAACCACGCAATCAGCAGGCAATAAGCATGAGGCTCAGCAGTGACGAATCATGCTGCTCAACTGGCAATAATCAAGCACGTGACCAGGCAGGAATCAAGCAGCTCAGCTGGCAATTGTCAAGCAGATGAGCCGACAGGAATCACGCAGCTCAGCTGGCAATTGTCATGCAGATGAGCTGGCAGGAATCACGCAGCTCAGCAGGCCCTGATCACGTGACTCTGCAGGCACTGATCACGTGGCTGATCAAGTACAGATCACGTGACTGAGCATGCACTGATCACGTGGCTATCATGCACTGATCACGTGACTGCGCATGCACTGATGACGTGGCTGATCGGGCACTGATCACGTGTTTATCAGGCAATGATCAGTGACTGACAGGCGCTGATCATGGGACTGTGCACGCACTGATCACGTGGCTGTGATCATGAACTGATCACGTGACTGCGCATGCAGTGATGACGTGGCTGTTCGTTCACTGATCACGTGTTTATCAGGGTGATCACGTGACTGAGAGGCGCTGATCACGTGACTGTGCCGTCACTGATCACGTGGCTGAGCAGGCACTGATATCGTGACTGAGCATGCACTGATATCGTGACTGAGCATGCACTGATCATGTGCCGGGAGCCGGGGAGGCATTCCACTCTGGACAAAGGTCATGAGGAAGGAGGCTCGGCATACGCAAATGCGGGATCGAGCCTCAGGAGTCCACCCGGATGTTCTCGAGCATCTCCCCCCAAAAAACCGGAGTCTGCCTACTGTATTGCTTTGTGCTCTCACCTCTGATTTCACTGGGGGCTGTCCCCCACCACCATCTCGCTCTCTCTGTCAAAGAGTTAACTTACAGCTCCAATTCTTAAAGTTCCTTGTCATTCTTCCCTTTAACTTCCAGCTGAGTCTCCATCTGGAGCGCGGAACCCACCACGCTTACTAATTATGCCTGGGCTGCTAAGACCCACTCGAGAAGGTGTCTAGGGTGAGGCACCTTTGGCTATTCGAGAGGGCGCCTGCGGCCTACGTAAGTGGTGCAAACTTCTTGTCTTGAAGTTTGATTGGTCTTCCGCGTAAACCAAGCTACTCAGTCTCTTTTCTCCACCGAATTTTCCTACTGAGCTCTCCTCATACTATTATTCTTGACATCTCTGATTAGCATATAAATAGTCGCCTAGGCCATCTCTCCTTCGAATACCCTGGATCAGTTGGGGCTGGTCCCCGGCAGGTGGCGACCGAACAGGGACCTCAGGAGGCAATACTCAAAGAGCTGAGCAGACACGAACCACGCAATCAGCAGGCAATAAGCATGGAGCTCAGCAGTGACGAATCATGCTGCTCAACTGGCAATAATCAAGCACGTGACCAGGCAGGAATCACGCAGCTCAGCTGGCAATTGTCAAGCAGATGAGCCGACAGGAATCACGCAGCTCAGATGGCAATTGTCATGCAGATGAGCCGGCAGGAATCACGCAGCTCAGCAGGCCCTGATCACGTGACTCTGCAGGCACTGATCACGTGGCTGATCAAGTCCAGATCACGTGACTGAGCATGCACTGATCACGTGGCTATCATGCACTGATGACGTGACTGCGCATGCACTGATGACGTGGCTGATCGGGCACTGATCACATGGCTCATCATGCACTGATCACGTGTTTATCAGGCAATGATCAGTGACTGACAGGCGCTGATCATGGGACTGTGCACGCACTGATCACGTGGCTATCATGCACTGATCACGTGACTGCGCATGCACTGATGACGTGGCTGTTCGGGCACTGATCACGTGTTTATCAGGCAGTGATCAGTGACTGACAGGCGCTGATCAGGGGACTGTGCACGCACTGATCAGGTGGCTGATCAGGAACTGACCACCTGACTGCGCATGCAGTGATCACGTGGCTGGTCGTTCACTGATCACGTGTTTATCACACGGTGATCACGTGACTGAGAGGCGCTGATCACGTGACTGTGCCGTCAGTGATCACGTGGCTGAGCAGGCACTGATATCGTGACTGAGCATGCACTGATCATGTGCCGGGAGCCGGGGAGGCATTCCACTCTGGACAAAGGTCATGAGGAAGGAGGCTCGGCATACGCAAATGCGGGATCGAGCCTCAGGAGTCCACCCGGATGTTCTCGAGCATCTCCCCCCCAAAAAAACCGGAGTCTGCCTACTGTATTGCTTTGTGCTCTCACCTCTGATTTCACTGGGGGCTGTCCCCCACCACCATCTCGCTCTCTCTGTCATAGAGTTAACTTACAGCTCCAATTCATAAAGTTCCTTGTCATTCTTCCCTTTAACTTCCAGCTGAGTCTCCATCTGGAGCGCGGAACCCACCACGCTTACTAATTATGCCTGGGCTGCTAAGACCCACTCGAGAAGGTGTCTAGGGTGAGGCACCTTTCGCTATTCGAGAGGGCGCCTGCGGCCTACGTAAGTGGTGCAAACTTCTTGTCTTGAAGTTTGATTGGTCTTCCGCGTAAACCAAGCTACTCAGTCTCTTTTCTCCACCGAATTTTCCTACTGAGCTCTCCTCATACTATTATTCTTGACATCTCTGATTAGCATATAAATAGTCGCCTAGGCCATCTCTCCTTCGAATACCCTGGATCAGTTGGGGCTGGTCCCGGCAGGTGGCGACCGAACAGGGACCTCAGGAGGCAATACTCAAAGAGCTGAGCAGACACGAACCACGCAATCAGCAGGCAATAAGCATGGAGCTCAGCAGTGACGAATCATGCTGCTCAACTGGCAAAAATCAAGCACGTGACCAGGCAGGAATCACGCAGCTCAGCTGGCAATTGTCAAGCAGATGAGCCGACAGGAATCACGCAGCTCAGCTGGCAATTGTCATGCAGATGAGCTGGCAGGAATCACGCAGCTCAGCAGGCCCTGATCACGTGACTCTGCAGGCACTGATCACGTGGCTGATCAAGTCCAGATCACGTGACTGAGCATGCACTGATCACGTGGCTATCATGCACTGACGACGTGACTGCGCATGCACTGATGACGTGGCTGTTTGGGCACTGATCACGTGTTTATCAGGCATGATCAGTGACTGACAGGCGCTGATCATGGGACTGTGCACGCACTGATCACGTGGCTGATCATGCACTGATCACCGTGACTGCGCATGCACTGATCACGTGGCTGATCGTGCACTGATCACGTGTTTATCATACGGTGATCACGTGACTGAGAGGCGCTGATCACGTGACTCTGCAGGCACTGATCACGTGGCTGATCAGCACTGATCACGTGACTGAGCATGCACTGATATCGTGACTGAGCATGCACTGATCATGTGCCGGGAGCCGGGGAGGCATTCCACTCTGGACAAAGGTCATGAGGAAGGAGGCTCGGCATACGCAAATGCGGGATCGAGCCTCAGGAGTCCACCCGGATGTTCTCGAGCATCTCCCCCCCAAAAAAAACGGAGTCTGCCTACTGTATTGCTTTGTGCTCTCACCTCTGATTTCACTGGGGGCTGTCCCCCACCACCATCTCGCTCTCTCTGTCAAAGAGTTAACTTACAGCTCCAATTCATAAAGTTCCTTGTCATTCTTCCCTTTAACTTCCAGCTGAGTCTCCATCTGGAGCGTGGAACCCACCACGCTTACTAATTATGCCTGGGCTGCTAAGACCCACTCGAGAAGGTGTCTAGGGTGAGGCACCTTTCGCTATTCGAGAGGGCGCCTGCGGCCTACGTAAGTGGTGCAAACTTCTTGTCTTGAAGTTTGATTGGTCTTCCGCGTAAACCAAGCTACTCAGTCTCTTTTCTCCACCGAATTTTCCTACTGAGCTCTCCTCATACTATTATTCTTGACATCTCTGATTAGCATATAAATAGTCGCCTAGGCCATCTCTCCTTCGAATACCCTGGATCAGTTGGGGCTGGTCCCCGGCAGGTGGCGACCGAACAGGGACCTCAGGAGGCAATACTCAAAGAGCTGAGCAGACACGAACCACGCAATCAGCAGGCAATAAGCACGGAGCTCAGCAGTGACGAATCATGCTGCTCAACTGGCAATAATCAAGCACGTGACCAGGCAGGAATCACGCAGCTCAGCTGGCAATTGTCAAGCAGATGAGCCGACAGGAATCACGCAGCTCAGCTGGCAATTGTCATGCAGATGAGCCGGCAGGAATCACGCAGCTCAGCAGGCCCTGATCACGTGACTCTGCAGGCACTGATCACGTGGCTGATCATCCAGATCACGTGACTGAGCATGCACTGATCACGTGGCTATCATGCACTGATGACGTGACTGCGCATGCACTGATGACGTGGCTGATCGGGCACTGATCACATGGCTCATCATGCACTGATCACGTGTTTATCAGGCAATGATCAGTGACTGACAGGCGCTGATCATGGGACTGTGCACGCACTGATCACGTGGCTATCATGCACTGATCACGTGACTGCGCATGCACTGATGACGTGGCTGTTCGGGCACTGATCACGTGTTTATCAGGCAGTGATCAGTGACTGACAGGCGCTGATCAGGGGACTGTGCACGCACTGATCAGGTGGCTGATCAGGAACTGACCACCTGACCGCGCATGCAGTGATCACGTGGCTGGTCGTTCACTGATCACGTGTTTATCATACGGTGATCACGTGACTGAGAGGCGCTGATCACGTGACTGTGCCGTCAGTGATCACGTGGCTGAGCAGGCACTGATATCGTGACTGAGCATGCACTGATCATGTGCCGGGAGCCGGGGAGGCATTCCACTCTGGACAAAGGTCATGAGGAAGGAGGCTCGGCATACGCAAATGCGGGATCGAGCCTCAGGAGTCCACCCGGATGTTCTCGAGCATCTCCCCCCCAAAAAAACCGGAGTCTGCCTACTGTATTGCTTTGTGCTCTCACCTCTGATTTCACTGGGGGCTGTCCCCCACCACCATCTCGCTCTCTCTGTCAAAGAGTTAACTTACAGCTCCAATTCATAAAGTTCCTTGTCATTCTTCCCTTTAACTTCCAGCTGAGTCTCCATCTGGAGCGCGGAACCCACCACGCTTACTAATTATGCCTGGGCTGCTAAGACCCACTCGAGAAGGTGTCTAGGGTGAGGCACCTTTCGCTATTCGAGAGGGCGCCTGCGGCCTACGTAAGTGGTGCAAACTTCTTGTCTTGAAGTTTGATTGGTCTTCCGCGTAAACCAAGCTACTCAGTCTCTTTTCTCCACCGAATTTTCCTACTGAGCTCTCCTCATACTATTATTCTTGACATCTCTGATTAGCATATAAATAGTCGCCTAGGCCATCTCTCCTTCGAATACCCTGGATCAGTTGGGGCTGGTCCCCGGCAGGTGGCGACCGAACAGGGACCTCAGGAGGCAATACTCAAAGAGCTGAGCAGACACGAACCACGCAATCAGCAGGCAATAAGCATGGAGCTCAGCAGTGACGAATCATGCTGCTCAACTGGCAATAATCAAGCACGTGAGCAGGCAGGAATCACGCAGCTCAGCTGGCAATTGTCATGCAGATGAGCCGGCAGGAATCACGCAGCTCAGCAGGCCCTGATCACGTGACTCTGCAGGCACTGATCACGTGGCTGATCAAGTCCAGATCACGTGACTGCGCATGCACTGGTGACGTGGCTGATCGGGCACTGATCACATGGCTCATCATGCACTGATCACGTGTTTATCAGGCAATGATCAGTGACTGACAGGCGCTGATCATGGGACTGTGCACGCACTGATCACGTGGCTATCATGCACTGATCACGTGACTGCGCATGCACTGATGACGTGGCTGTTCGGGCACTGATCACGTGTTTATCAGGCAGTGATCAGTGACTGACAGGCGCTGATCAGGGGACTGTGCACGCACTGATCAGGTGGCTGATCAGGAACTGACCACCTGACTGCGCATGCAGTGATCACGTGGCTGGTCGTTCACTGATCACGTGTTTATCATACGGTGATCACGTGACTGAGAGGCGCTGATCACGTGACTGTGCCGTCAGTGATCACGTGGCTGAGCAGGCACTGATATCGTGACTGAGCATGCACTGATCATGTGCCGGGAGCCGGGAGGCATTCCACTCTGGACAAAGGTCATGAGGAAGGAGGCTCGGCATACGCAAATGCGGGATCGAGCCTCAGGAGTCCACCCGGATGTTCTCGAGCATCTCCCCCGCCAAAAAAAACCGGAGTCTGCCTACTGTATTGCTTTGTGCTCTCACCTCTGATTTCACTGGGGGCTGTCCCCCACCACCATCTCGCTCTGTCAAAGAGTTAACTTACAGCTCCAATTCATAAAGTTCCTTGTCATTCTTCCCTTTAACTTCCAGCTGAGTCTCCATCTGGAGCGCGGAACCCACCACGCTTACTAATTATGCCTGGGCTGCTAAGACCCACTGGGGAAGGTGTCTAGGGTGAGGCACCTTTCGCTATTCGAGAGGGCGCCTGCGGCCTACGTAAGTGGTTCAAACTTCTTGTCTTGAAGTTTGATTGGTCTTCCGCGTAAACCAAGCTACTCAGTCTCTTTTCTCCACCGAATTTTCCTACTGAGCTCTCCTCATACTATTATTCTTGACATCTCTGATTAGCATATAAATAGTCGCCTAGGCCACCTCTCCTTCGAATACCCTGGATCAGTTGGGGCTGGTCCCCGGCAGGTGGCGACCGAACAGGGACCTCAGGAGGCAATACTCAAAGAGCTGAGCAGACACGAACCACGCAATCAGCAGGCAATAAGCATGGAGCTCAGCAGTGACGAATCATGCTGCTCAACTGGCAATAATCAAGCACGTGACCAGGCAGGAATCACGCAGCTCAGCTGGCAATTGTCAAGCAGATGAGCCGACAGGAATCACGCAGCTCAGCTGGCAATTGTCATGCAGATGAGCTGGCAGGAATCACGCAGCTCAGCAGGCCCTGATCACGTGACTCTGCAGGCACTGATCACGTGGCTGATCAAGTCCAGATCACGTGACTGAGCATGCACTGATCACGTGGCTATCATGCACTGATGACGTGACTGCGCATGCACTGATGACGTGGCTGATCGGGCACTGATCACATGGCTCATCATGCACTGATCACGTGTTTATCAGGCAATGATCAGTGACTGACAGGCGCTGATCATGGGACTGTGCACGCACTGATCACGTGGCTATCATGCACTGATCACGTGACTGCGCATGCACTGATGACGTGGCTGTTCGGGCACTGATCACGTGTTTATCAGGCAGTGATCAGTGACTGACAGGCGCTGATCAGGGGACTGTGCACGCACTGATCAGGTGGCTGATCAGGAACTGACCACCTGACCTCGCATGCAGTGATCACGTGGCTGGTCGTTCACTGATCACGTGTTTATCATACGGTGATCACGTGACTGAGAGGCGCTGATCACGTGACTGTGCCGTCAGTGATCACGTGGCTGAGCAGGCACTGATATCGTGACTGAGCATGCACTGATCATGTGCCGGGAGCCGGGGAGGCATTCCACTCTGGACAAAGGTCATGAGGAAGGAGGCTCGGCATACGCAAATGCGGGATCGAGCGTCAGGAGTCCACCCGGATGTTCTCGAGCATCTCCCCCCCAAAAAACCAGAGTCTGCCTACGGTATTGCTTTGTGCTCTCACCTCTGATTTCACTGGGGGCTGTCCCCCACCACCATCTCGCTCTCTCTGTCAAAGAGTTAACTTACAGCTCCAATTCATAAAGTTCCTTGTCATTCTTCCCTTTAACTTCCAGCTGAGTCTCCATCTGGAGTACAGAACCCACCACGCTTACTAATTATGCCTGGGCTGCTAAGACCCACTCGAGAAGGTGTCTAGGGTGAGGCACCTTTCGGTATTCGAGAGGGCGCCTGCGGCCTACGTAAGTGGTGCAAACTTCTTGTCTTGAAGTTGGATTGGTCTTCCGCGTACACCAAGCTACTCAGTCTCTTTTCTCCACCGAATTTTCCTACTGAGCTCTCCTCATACTATTATTCTTGACATCTCTGATTAGCATATAAATAGTCGCCTAGGCCATCTCTCCTTCGAATACCCTGGATCAGTTGGGGCTGGTCCCCGGCAGGTGGCGACCGAACAGGGACCTCAGGAGGCAATTCTCAAAGAGCTGAGCAGACACGAACCACGCAATCAGCAGGCAATAAGCATGGAGCTCAGCAGTGACGAATCATGCTGCTCAACTGGCAATAATCAAGCACGTGACCAGGCAGGAATCACGCAGCTCAGCTGGCAATTGTCAAGCAGATGAGCCGACAGGAATCACGCAGTTCAGCTGGCAATTGTCATGCAGATGAGCCGGCAGGAATCACGCAGCTCAGCAGGCCCTGATCACGTGACTCTGCAGGCACTGATCACGTGGCTGATCAAGTCCAGATCACGTGACTGTGCACGCACTGATCACGTGGCTATCATGCACTGATCACGTGACTGCGCATGCACTGATGACGTGGCTGATCGGGCACTGATCACCTGTTTATCAGGCAATGATCAGTGACTGACAGGCGCTGATCATGGGACTGTGCACGCACTGATCACGTGGCTGATCATGAACTGATCACCTGACTGCGCATGCAGTGATCACGTGGCTGGTCGTCACTGATCACGTGTTTATCATACGGTGATCACGTGACTGAGAGGTGCTGATCACGTGACTGTGCCGTCAGTGATCACGTGGCTGAGCAGGCACTGATCTCGTGACTGAGCATGCACTGATATCGTGACTGAGCATGCACTGATCATGTGCCGGGAGCCGGGGAGGCATTCCACTCTGGACAAAGGTCATGAGGAAGGAGGCTCGGCATACGCAAATGCGGGATCGAGCCTCAGGAGTCCACCCGGATATTCTCGAGCATCTCCCCCCAAAAAAAACCGGAGTCTGCCTACTGTGTTGCTTTGTGCTCTCACCTCTGATTTCACTGGGGGCTGTCCCCCACCACCATCTCGCTCTCTCTGTCAAAGAGTTAACTTACAGCTCCAATTCTTAAAGTTCCTTGTCATTCTTCCCTTTAACTTCCAGCTGAGTCTCCATCTGGAGCGTGGAACCCACCACGCTTACTAATTATGCCTGGGCTGCTAAGACCCACTCGAGAAGGTGTCTAGGGTGAGGCACCTTTCGCTATTCGAGAGGCGCCTGCGGCCTACGTAAGTGGTGCAAACTTCTTGTCTTGAAGTTTGATTGGTCTTCCGCGTAAACCAAGCTACTCAGTCTCTTTTCTCCACCGAATTTTCCTACTGAGCTCTCCTCATACTATTATTCTTGACATCTCTGACTAGCATATAAATAGTCGCCTAGGCCATCTCTCCTTCGAATACCCTGGATCAGTTGGGGCTGGTCCCCGGCAGGTAGCGACCGAACAGGGACCTCAGGAGGCAATACTCAAAGAGCTGAGCAGACACGAACCACGCAATCAGCAGGCAATAAGCACGGAGCTCAGCAGTGACGAATCATGCTGCTCAACTGGCAATAATCAAGCACGTGACCAGGCAGGAATCACGCAGCTCAGCTGGCAATTGTCAAGCAGATGAGCCGACAGGAATCACGCAGCTCAGCTGGCAATTGTCATGCAGATGAGCCGGCAGGAATCACGCAGCTCAGCAGGCCCTGATCACGTGACTCTGCAGGCACTGATCACGTGGCTGATCAAGTCCAGATCACGTGACTGAGCATGCACTGATCACGTGGCTATCATGCACTGATGACGTGACTGCGCATGCACTGATGACGTGGCTGATCGGGCACTGATCACATGGCTCATCATGCACTGATCACGTGTTTATCAGGCAATGATCAGTGACTGACAGGCGCTGATCATGGGACTGTGCACGCACTGATCACGTGGCTATCATGCACTGATCACGTGACTGCGCATGCACTGATGACGTGGCTGTTCGGGCACTGATCACGTGTTTATCAGGCAGTGATCAGTGACTGACAGGCGCTGATCAGGGGCCTGTGCACGCACTGATCAGGTGGCTGATCAGGAACTGACCACCTGACCGCGCATGCAGTGATCACGTGGCTGGTCGTTCACTGATCACGTGTTTATCATACGGTGATCACGTGACTGAGAGGCGCTGATCACGTGACTGTGCCGTCAGTGATCACGTGGCTGAGCAGGCACTGATATCGTGACTGAGCATGCACTGATCATGTGCCGGGAGCCGGGGAGGCATTCCACTCTGGACAGAGGACATGAGGAAGGAGGCTCGGCATACGCAAATGCGGGATCGAGCCTCAGGAGTCCACCCGGAGGTTCTCGAGCATCTTCCCCCCAAAAACCGGAGTCTGCCTACTGTATTGCTTTGTGCTCTCACCTCTGATTTCACTGGGGGCTGTCCCCCACCACCATCTCGCTCTCTCTGTCAAAGAGTTAACTTACAGCTCCAATTCATAAAGTTCCTTGTCATTCTTCCCTTTAACTTCCAGCTGAGTCTCCATCTGGAGCGCGGAACCCACCACGCTTACTAATTATGCCTGGGCTGCTAAGACCCACTCGAGAAGGTGTCTAGGGTGAGGCACCTTTCGCTATTCGAGAGGGCGCCTGCGGCCTCGTAAGTGGTGCAAACTTCTTGTCTTGAAGTTTGATTGGTCTTCCGCGTAAACCAAGCTACTCAGTCTCTTTTCTCCACCGAATTTTCCTACTGAGCTCTCCTCATACTATTATTCTTGACATCTCTGATTAGCATATAAATAGTCGCCTAGGCCATCTCTCCTTCGAATACCCTGGATCAGTTGGGGCTGGTCCCCGGCAGGTGGCGACCGAACAGGGACCTCAGGAGGCAATACTCAAAGAGCTGAGCAGACACGAACCACGCAATCAGCAGGCAATAAGCATGGAGCTCAGCAGTGACGAATCATGCTGCTCAACTGGCAATAATCAAGCACGTGACCAGGCAGGAATCACGCAGCTCAGCTGGCAATTGTCAAGCAGATGAGCCGACAGGAATCACGCAGCTCAGATGAGCCCTGATCACGTGACTCTGCAGGCACTGATCACGTGGCTGATCAAGTCCAGATCACGTGACTGCGCATGCACTGGTGACGTGGCTGATCGGGCACTGATCACATGGCTCATCATGCACTGATCACGTGTTTATCAGGCAATGATCAGTGACTGACAGGCGCTGATCATGGGACTGTGCACGCACTGATCACGTGGCTATCATGCACTGATCACGTGACTGCGCATGCACTGATGACGTGGCTGTTCGGGCACTGATCACGTGTTTATCAGGCAGTGATCAGTGACTGACAGGCGCTGATCAGGGGACTGTGCACGCACTGATCAGGTGGCTGATCAGGAACTGACCACCTGACCGCGCATGCAGTGATCACGTGGCTGGTCGTTCACTGATCACGTGTTTATCATACGGTGATCACGTGACTGAGAGGCGCTGATCACGTGACTGTGCCGTCAGTGATCACGTGGCTGAGCAGGCACTGATATCGTGACTGAGCATGCACTGATCATGTGCACTGATCGGGAGCCGGGGAGGCATTCCACTCTGGACAAAGGTCATGAGGAAGGAGGCTCGGCATACGCAAATGCGGGATCGAGCCTCAGGAGTCCACCCGGATGTTCTCGAGCATCTCCCCCAAAAAAACCGGAGTCTGCCTACTGTATTGCTTTGTGCTCTCACCTCTGATTTCACTGGGGGCTGTCCCCCACCACCATCTCGCTCTCTCTGTCAAAGAGTTAACTTACAGCTCCAATTCTTAAAGTTCCTTGTCATTCTTCCCTTTAACTTCCAGCTGAGTCTCCATCTGGAGCGCGGAACCCACCACGCTTACTAATTATGCCTGGGCTGCTAAGACCCACTCGAGAAGGTGTCTAGGGTGAGGCACCTTTGGCTATTCGAGAGGGCGCCTGCGGCCTACGTAAGTGGTGCAAACTTCTTGTCTTGAAGTTTGATTGGTCTTCCGCGTAAACCAAGCTACTCAGTCTCTTTTCTCCACCGAATTTTCCTACTGAGCTCTCCTCATACTATTATTCTTGACATCTCTGATTAGCATATAAATAGTCGCCTAGGCCATCTCTCCTTCGAATACCCTGGATCAGTTGGGGCTGGTCCCCGGCAGGTGGCGACCGAACAGGGACTTCAGGAGGCAATACTCAAAGAGCTGAGCAGACACGAACCACGCAATCAGCAGGCAATAAGCATGGAGCTCAGCAGTGACGAATCATGCTGCTCAACTGGCAATAATCAAGCACGTGACCAGGCAGGAATCACGCAGCTCAGCTGGCAATTGTCAAGCAGATGAGCCGACAGGAATCACGCAGCTCAGCTGGCAATTGTCATGCAGATGAGCCGGCAGGAATCACGCAGCTCAGCAGGCCCTGATCACGTGACTCTGCAGGCACTGATCACGTGGCTGATCAAGTCCAGATCACGTGACTGAGCATGCACTGATCACGTGGCTATCATGCACTGATGACGTGACTGCGCATGCACTGATGACGTGGCTGATCGGGCACTGATCACATGGCTCATCATGCACTGATCACGTGTTTATCAGGCAATGATCAGTGACTGACAGGCGCTGATCATGGGACTGTGCACGCACTGATCACGTGGCTATCATGCACTGATCACGTGACTGCGCATGCACTGATGACGTGGCTGTTCGGGCACTGATCACGTGTTTATCAGGCAGTGATCAGTGACTGACAGGCGCTGATCAGGGGCCTGTGCACGCACTGATCAGGTGGCTGATCAGGAACTGACCACCTGACCGCGCATGCAGTGATCACGTGGCTGGTCGTTCACTGATCACGTGTTTATCATACGGTGATCACGTGACTGAGAGGCGCTGATCACGTGACTGTGCCGTCAGTGATCACGTGGCTGAGCAGGCACTGATATCGTGACTGAGCATGCACTGATCATGTGCCGGGAGCCGGGGAGGCATTCCACTCTGGACAAAGGTCATGAGGAAGGAGGCTCGGCATACGCAAATGCGGGATCGAGCGTCAGGAGTCCACCCGGATGTTCTCGAGCATCTCCCCCCCCAAAAAAAACGGGAGTCTGCCTACTGTATTGCTTTGTGCTCTCACCTCTGATTTCACTGGGGGCTGTCCCCCACCACCATCTCGCTCTCTCTGTCAAAGAGTTAACTTACAGCTCCAATTCATAAAGTTCCTTGTCATTCTTCCCTTTAACTTCCAGCTGAGTCTCCATCTGGAGCGCGGAACCCACCACGCTTACTAATTATGCCTGGGCTGCTAAGACCCACTCGAGAAGGTGTCTAGGGTGAGGCACCTTTCGCTATTCGAGAGGGCGCCTGCGGCCCGTAAGTGGTGCAAACTTCTTGTCTTGAAGTTTGATTGGTCTTCCGCGTAAACCAAGCTACTCAGTCTCTTTTCTCCACCGAATTTTCCTACTGAGCTCTCCTCATACTATTATTCTTGACATCTCTGATTAGCATATAAATAGTCGCCTAGGCCATCTCTCCTTCGAATACCCTGGATCAGTTGGGGCTGGTCCCCGGCAGGTGGCGACCGAACAGGGACCTCAGGAGGCAATACTCAAAGAGCTGAGCAGACACGAACCACGCAATCAGCAGGCAATAAGCATGGAGCTCAGCAGTGACGAATCATGCTGCTCAACTGGCAATAATCAAGCACGTGACCAGGCAGGAATCACGCAGCTCAGCTGGCAATTGTCAAGCAGATGAGCCGACAGGAATCACGCAGCTCAGCTGGCAATTGTCATGCAGATGAGCTGGCAGGAATCACGCAGCTCAGCAGGCCCTGATCACGTGACTCTGCAGGCACTGATCACGTGGCTGATCAAGTCCAGATCACGTGACTGAGCATGCACTGATCACGTGGCTATCATGCACTGATGACGTGACTGCCCATGCACTGATGACGGGGCTGATCGGGCACTGATCAAGTGTTTCTCAGGCAATGATCAGTGACTGACAGGCGCTGATCATGGGACTGTGCACGCACTGATCAGGTGGCTGACCAGGAACTGACCACCTGATCAGCGATGCAGTGATCACGTGGCTGGTCGTTCACTGATCACGGTTTATCACTGACGGTGATCACGTGACTGATCAGGTGCTGATCACGTGACTGTGACTGGGCGCTGATCACGTGACTGAGCAGGCACTGATATCGTGGCTGAGCAGGCACTGATATCGTGACTGAGCATGCACTGATCATGTGCCGGGAGCCGCGGAGGCATTCCACTCTGGACAAAGGTCATGAGGAAGGAGGCTCGGCATACGCAAATGCGGGATCGAGCCTCAGGAGTACACCCGGATATTCTCGAGCATCTCCCCCAAAAAAACCGGAGTCTGCCTACTGTATTGCTTTGTGCTCTCACCTCTGATTTCACTGGGGGCTGTCCCCCACCACCATCTCGCTCTGTATGTCAAAGAGTTAACTTACAGCTCCAATTCATAAAGTTCCTTGTCATTCTTCCCTTTAACTTCCAGCTGAGTCTCCATCTGGAGCGCGGAACCCACCACGCTTACTAATTATGCCTGGGCTGCTAAGACCCACTCGAGAAGGTGTCTAGGGTGAGGCACCTTTCGCTATTCGAGAGGGCGCCTGCGGCCCACGTAAGTGGTGCAAACTTCTTGTCTTGAAGTTTGATTGGTCTTCCGCGTAAACCAAGCTACTCAGTCTCTTTTCTCCACCGAATTTTCCTACTGAGCTCTCCTCATACTATTATTCTTGACATCTCTGATTAGCATATAAATAGTCGCCTAGGCCATCTCTCCTTCGAATACCCTGGATCAGTTGGGGCTGGTCCCCGGCAGGTGGCGACCGAACAGGGACCTCAGGAGGCAATACTCAAAGAGCTGAGCAGACACGAACCACGCAATCAGCAGGCAATAAGCATGGAGCTCAGCAGTGACGAATCATGCTGCTCAACTGGCAATAATCAAGCACGTGACCAGGCAGGAATCACGCAGCTCAGCTGGCAATTGTCAAGCAGATGAGCCGACAGGTATCACGCAGCTCAGCTGGCAATTGTCATGCAGATGAGCCGGCAGGAATCACGCAGCTCAGCAGGCCCTGATCACGTGACTCTGCAGGCACTGATCACGTGGCTGATCAAGTCCAGATCACGTGACTGAGCATGCACTGATCACGTGGCTATCATGCACTGATGACGTGACTGCGCATGCACTGATGACGTGGCTGATCGGGCACTGATCACATGGCTCATCATGCACTGATCACGTGTTTATCAGGCAATGATCAGTGACTGACAGGCGCTGATCATGGGACTGTGCACGCACTGATCACGTGGCTATCATGCACTGATCACGTGACTGCGCATGCACTGATGACGTGGCTGTTCGGGCACTGATCACGTGTTTATCAGGCAGTGATCAGTGACTGACAGGCGCTGATCAGGGGACTGTGCACGCACTGATCAGGTGGCTGATCAGGAACCGACCACCTGACCGCGCATGCAGTGATCACGTGGCTGGTCGTTCACTGATCACGTGTTTATCATACGGTGATCACGTGACTGAGAGGCGCTGATCACGTGACTGTGCCGTCAGTGATCACGTAGCTGAGCAGGCACTGATATCGTGACTGAGCATGCACTGATCATGTGCCGGGAGCCGGGGAGGCATTCCACTCTGGACAAAGGTCATGAGGAAGGAGGCTCGGCATACGCAAATGCGGGATCGAGCGTCAGGAGTCCACCCGGATATTCTCGAGCATCTCCCCCCAAAAAAACCGGAGTCTGCCTACTGTATTGCTTTGTGCTCTCACCTCTGATTTCACTGGGGGCTGTCCCCCACCACCATCTCGCTCTCTCTGTCAAAGAGTTAACTTACAGCTCCAATTCATAAAGTTCCTTGTCATTCTTCCCTTTAACTTCCAGCTGAGTCTCCATCTGGAGCGCGGAACCCACCACGCTTACTAATTATGCCTGGGCTGCTAAGACCCACTCGAGAAGGTGTCTAGGGTGAGGCACCTTTCGCTATTCGAGAGGGCGCCTGCGGCCTACGTAAGTGGTGCAAACTTCTTGTCTTGAAGTTTGATTGGTCTTCCGCGTAAACCAAGCTACTCAGTCTCTTTTCTCCACCGAATTTTCCTACTGAGCTCTCCTCATACTATTATTCTTGACATCTCTGATTAGCATATAAATAGTCGCCCAGGCCATCTCTCCTTCGAATACCCTGGATCAGTTGGGGCTGGTCCCCGGCAGGTGGCGACCGAACAGGGACCTCAGGAGGCAATACTCAAAGAGCTGAGCAGACACGAACCACGCAATCAGCAGGCAATAAGCATGGAGCTCAGCAGTGACGAATCATGCTGCTCAACTGGCAATAATCAAGCACGTGACCAGGCAGGAATCACGCAGCTCAGCTGGCAATTGTCATGCAGATGAGCCGGCAGGAATCACGCAGCTCAGCAGGCCCCGATCACGTGACTCTGCAGGCACTGATCACGTGGCTGATCAAGTCCAGATCACGTGGATCGTGCATGCACTGATGACGTGGCTGATCGGGCACTGATCACATGGCTCATCATGCACTGATCACGTGTTTATCAGGCAATGATCAGTGACTGACAGGCGCTGATCATGGGACTGTGCACGCACTGATCACGTGGCTATCATGCACTGATCACGTGACTGCGCATGCACTGATGACGTGGCTGTTCGGGCACTGATCACGTGTTTATCAGGCAGTGATCAGTGACTGACAGGCGCTGATCAGGGGACTGTGCACGCACTGATCAGGTGGCTGATCAGGAACTGACCACCTGACCGCGCATGCAGTGATCACGTGGCTGGTCGTTCACTGATCACGTGTTTATCATACGGTGATCACGTGACTGAGAGGCGCTGATCACGTGACTGTGCCGTCAGTGATCACGTGGCTGAGCAGGCACTGATATCGTGACTGAGCATGCACTGATATCGTGACTGAGCATGCACTGATCATGTGCCGGGAGCCGCGGAGGCATTCCACTCTGGACAAAGGTCATGAGGAAGGAGGCTCGGTATACGCAAATGCGGGATCGAGCCTCAGGAGTCCACCCGGATATTCTCGAGCATCTCCCCCAAAAACCGGAGTCTGCCTACTGTATTGCTTTGTGCTCTCACCTCTGATTTCACTGGGGGCTGTCCCCCACCACCATCTCGCTCTCTCTGTCAAAGAGTTAACTTACAGCTCCAATTCTTAAAGTTCCTTGTCATTCTTCCCTTTAACTTCCAGCTGAGTCTCCATCTGGAGCGTGGAACCCACCACGCTTACTAATTATGCCTGGGCTGCTAAGACCCACTCGAGAAGGTGTCTAGGGTGAGGCACCTTTCGCTATTCGAGAGGGCGCCTGCGGCCTACGTAAGTGGTGCAAACTTCTTGTCTTGAAGTTTGATTGGTCTTCCGCGTAAACCAAGCTACTCAGTCTCTTTTCTCCACCGAATTTTCCTACTGAGCTCTCCTCATACTATTATTCTTGACATCTCTGATTAGCATATAAATAGTCGCCTAGGCCATCTCTCCTTCGAATACCCTGGATCAGTTGGGGCTGGTCCCCGGCAGGTGGCGACCGAACAGGGACCTCAGGAGGCAATACTCAAAGAGCTGAGCAGACACGAACCACGCAATCAGCAGGCAATAAGCACGGAGCTCAGCAGTGACGAATCATGCTGCTCAACTGGCAATAATCAAGCACGTGACCAGGCAGGAATCACGCAGCTCAGCTGGCAATTGTCAAGCAGATGAGCCGACAGGAATCACGCAGCTCAGCTGGCAATTGTCATGCAGATGAGCCGGCAGGAATCACGCAGCTCAGCAGGCCCTGATCACGTAACTCTGCAGGCACTGATCACGTGGCTGATCAAGTCCAGATCACGTGACTGAGCATGCACTGATCACGTGGCTATCATGCACTGATGACGTGACTGCGCATGCACTGATGACGTGGCTGATCGGGCACTGATCACATGGCTCATCATGCACTGATCACGTGTTTATCAGGCAATGATCAGTGACTGACAGGCGCTGATCATGGGACTGTGCACGCACTGATCACGTGGCTATCATGCACTGATCACGTGACTGCGCATGCACTGATGACGTGGCTGTTCGGGCACTGATCACGTGTTTATCAGGCAGTGATCAGTGACTGACAGGCGCCGATCAGGGGACTGTGCACGCACTGATCAGGTGGCTGATCAGGAACTGACCACCTGACCGCGCATGCAGTGATCACGTGGCTGGTCGTTCACTGATCACGTGTTTATCATACGGTGATCACGTGACTGAGAGGCGCTGATCACGTGACTGTGCCGTCAGTGATCACGTGGCTGAGCAGGCACTGATATCGTGACTGAGCATGCACTGATCATGTGCCGGGAGCCGGGAAGGCATTCCACTCTGGACAAAGGTCATGAGGAAGGAGGCTCGGCATACGCAAATGCGGGATCGAGCGTCAGGAGTCCACCCGGATGTTCTCGAGCATCTTCCCCCCAAAAAAACCGGAGTCTGCCTACTGTATTGCTTTGTGCTCTCACCTCTGATTTCACTGGGGGCTGTCCCCCACCACCATCTCGCTCTCTCTGTCAAAGAGTTAACTTACAGCTCCAATTCATAAAGTTCCTTGTCATTCTTCCCTTTAACTTCCAGCTGAGTCTCCATCTGGAGCGCGGAACCCACCACGCTTACTAATTATGCCTGGGCTGCTAAGACCCACTCGAGAAGGTGTCTAGGGTGAGGCACCTTTGGCTATTCGAGAGGGCGCCTGCGGCCTACGTAAGTGGTGCAAACTTCTTGTCTTGAAGTTTGATTGGTCTTCCGCGTAAACCAAGCTACTCAGTCTCTTTTCTCCACCGAATTTTCCTACTGAGCTCTCCTCATACTATTATTCTTGACATCTCTGATTAGCATATAAATAGTCGCCTAGGCCATCTCTCCTTCGAATACCCTGGATCACATGGGGCTGGTCCCCGGCAGGTGGCGACCGAACAGGGACCTCAGGAGGCAATACTCAAAGAGCTGAGCAGACACGAACCACGCAATCAACAGGCAATAAGCATGGAGCTCAGCAGTGACGAATCATGCTGCTCAACTGGCAATAATCAAGCACGTGACCAGGCAGGAATCAGGCAGCTCAGCTGGCAATTGTCATGCAGATGAGCCGGCAGGAATCACGCAGCTCAGCAGGCCCTGATCACGTGACTCTGCAGGCACTGATCACGTGGCTGATCAAGTCCAGATCACGTGACTGCGCATGCACTGGTGACGTGGCTGATCGGGCACTGATCACATGGCTCATCATGCACTGATCACGTGTTTATCAGGCAATGATCAGTGACTGACAGGCGCTGATCATCGGACTGTGCACGCACTGATCACGTGGCTATCATGCACTGATCACGTGACTGCGCATGCACTGATGACGTGGCTGTTCGGGCACTGATCACGTGTTTATCAGGCAGTGATCAGTGACTGACAGGCGCTGATCAGGGGACTGTGCACGCACTGATCAGGTGGCTGATCAGGAACTGACCACCTGACCGCGCATGCAGTGATCACGTGGCTGGTCGTTCACTGATCACGTGTTTATCATACGGTGATCACGTGACTGAGAGGCGCTGATCACGTGACTGTGCCGTCAGTGATCACGTGGCTGAGCAGGCACTGATATCGTGACTGAGCATGCACTGATCATGTGCCGGGAGCCGGGGAGGCATTCCACTCTGGACAAAGGTCATGAGGAAGGAGGCTCGGCATACGCAAATGCGGGATCGAGCGTCAGGAGTCCACCCGGATGTTCTCGAGCATCTCCCCCAAAAAAACCGGAGTCTGCCTACTGTATTGCTTTGTGCTCTCACCTCTGATTTCACTGGGGGCTGTCCCCCACCACCATCTCGCTCTCTCTGTCAAAGAGTTAACTTACAGCTCCAATTCATAAAGTTCCTTGTCATTCTTCCCTTTAACTTCCAGCTGAGTCTCCATCTGGAGCGCGGAACCCACCACGCTTACTAATTATGCCTGGGCTGCTAAGACCCACTCGAGAAGGTGTCTAGGGTGAGGCACCTTTGGCTATTCGAGAGGGCGCCTGCGGCCTACGTAAGTGGTGCAAACTTCTTGTCTTGAAGTTTGATTGGTCTTCCGCGTAAACCAAGCTACTCAGTCTCTTTTCTCCACCGAATTTTCCTACTGAGCTCTCCTCATACTATTATTCTTGACATCTCTGATTAGCATATAAATAGTCGCCTAGGCCATCTCTCCTTCGAATACCCTGGATCAGTTGGGGCTGGTCCCCGGCAGGTGGCGACCGAACAGGGACCTCAGGAGGCAATACTCAAAGAGCTGAGCAGACACGAACCACGCAATCAGCAGGCAATAAGCATGGAGCTCAGCAGTGACGAATCATGCTGCTCAACTGGCAATAATCAAGCACGTGACCAGGCAGGAATCACGCAGCTCAGCTGGCAATTGTCAAGCAGATGAGCCGACAGGAATCACGCAGCTCAGCTGGCAATTGTCATGCAGATGAGCTGGCAGGAATCACGCAGCTCAGCAGGCCCTGATCACGTGACTCTGCAGGCACTGATCACGTGGCTGATCAAGTCCAGATCACGTGACTGAGCATGCACTGATCACGTGGCTATCATGCACTGATGACGTGACTGCGCATGCACTGATGACGTGGCTGATCGGGCACTGATCACATGGCTCATCATGCACTGATCACGTGTTTATCAGGCAATGATCAGTGACTGACAGGCGCTGATCATGGGACTGTGCACGCACTGATCACGTGGCTATCATGCACTGATCACGTGACTGCGCATGCACTGATGACGTGGCTGTTCGGGCACTGATCACGTGTTTATCAGGCAGTGATCAGTGACTGACAGGCGCTGATCAGGGGACTGTGCACGCACTGATCAGGTGGCTGATCAGGAACTGACCACCTGACCGCGCATGCAGTGATCACGTGGCTGGTCGTTCACTGATCACGTGTTTATCATACGGTGATCACGTGACTGAGAGGCGCTGATCACGTGACTGTGCCGTCAGTGATCACGTGGCTGAGCAGGCACTGATATCGTGACTGAGCATGCACTGATCATGTGCCGGGAGCCGGGGAGGCATTCCACTCTGGACAAAGGTCATGAGGAAGGAGGCTCGGCATACGCAAATGCGGGATCGAGCCTCAGGAGTCCACCCGGATGTTCTCGAGCATCTCCCCCCCAAAAAAACCGGAGTCTGCCTACTGTATTGCTTTGTGCTCTCACCTCTGATTTCACTGGGGGCTGTCCCCCACCACCATCTCGCTCTCTCTGTCAAAGAGTTAACTTACAGCTCCAATTCATAAAGTTCCTTGTCATTCTTCCCTTTAACTTCCAGCTGAGTCTCCATCTGGAGCGCGGAACCCACCACGCTTACTAATTATGCCTGGGCTGCTAAGACCCACTCGAGAAGGTGTCTAGGGTGAGGCACCTTGCGCTATTCGAGAGGGCGCCTGCGGCCTACGTGAGTGGTGCAAACTTCTTGTCTTGAAGTTTGATTGGTCTTCCGCGTAAACCAAGCTACTCAGTCTCTTTTCTCCACCGAATTTTCCTACTGAGCTCTCCTCATACTATTATTCTTGACATCTCTGATTAGCATATAAATAGTCGCCTAGGCCATCTCTCCTTCGAATACCCTGGATCAGTTGGGGCTGGTCCCCGGCAGGTGGCGACCGAACAGGGACCTCAGGAGGCAATACTCAAAGAGCTGAGCAGACACGAACCACGCAATCAGCAGGCAATAAGCATGGAGCTCAGCAGTGACGAATCATGCTGCTCAACTGGCAATAATCAAGCACGTGACCAGGCAGGAATCACGCAGCTCAGCTGGCAATTGTCAAGCAGATGAGCCGACAGGAATCACGCAGCTCAGCAGGCCCTAGGGATCAGGCTGATCTCTGCAGGCACTGATCACGTGGCTGATCAGGTCCAGATCACGTGACTGCGCATGCACTGATGACGTGGCTGATCGGGCACTGATCACATGGCTCATCATGCACTGATCACGTGTTTATCAGGCAATGATCAGTGACTGACAGGCGCTGATCATGGGACTGTGCACGCACTGATCACGTGGCTATCATGCACTGATCACGTGACTGCGCATGCACTGATGACGTGGCTGTTCGGGCACTGATCACGTGTTTATCAGGCAGTGATCAGTGACTGACAGGCGCTGATCAGGGGACTGTGCACGCACTGATCAGGTGGCTGATCAGGAACTGACCACCTGACCGCGCATGCAGTGATCACGTGGCTGGTCGTTCACTGATCACGTGTTTATCATACGGTGATCACGTGACTGAGAGGCGCTGATCACGTGACTGTGCCGTCAGTGATCACGTGGCTGAGCAGGCACTGATATCGTGACTGAGCATGCACTGATCATGTGCCGGGAGCCGGGGAGGCATTCCACTCTGGACAAAGGTCATGAGGAAGGAGGCTCGGCATACGCAAATGCGGGATCGAGCCTCAGGAGTCCACCCGGATATTCTCGAGCATCTCCCCCCAAAAAAACCGGAGTCTGCCTACTGTATTGCTTTGTGCTCTCACCTCTGATTTCACTGGGGGCTGTCCCCCACCACCATCTCGCTCTCTCTGTCAAAGAGTTAACTTACAGCTCCAATTCATAAAGTTCCTTGTCATTCTTCCCTTTAACTTCCAGCTGAGTCTCCATCTGGAGCGCGGAACCCACCACGCTTACTAATTATGCCTGGGCTGCTAAGACCCACTCGAGAAGGTGTCTAGGGTGAGGCACCTTTGGCTATTCGAGAGGGCGCCTGCGGCCTACGTAAGTGGTGCAAACTTCTTGTCTTGAAGTTTGATTGGTCTTCCGCGTAAACCAAGCTACTCAGTCTCTTTTCTCCACCGAATTTTCCTACTGAGCTCTCCTCATACTATTATTCTTGACATCTCTGATTAGCATATAAATAGTCCCCTAGGCCATCTCTCCTTCGAATACCCTGGATCAGTTGGGGCTGGTCCCCGGCAGGTGGCGACCGAACAGGGACCTCAGGAGGCAATACTCAAAGAGCTGAGCAGACACGAACCACGCAATCAGCAGGCAATAAGCACGGAGCTCAGCAGTGACGAATCATGCTGCTCAACTGGCAATAATCAAGCACGTGACCAGGCAGGAATCACGCAGCTCAGCTGGCAATTGTCAAGCAGATGAGCCGACAGGAATCACGCAGCTCAGCTGGCAATTGTCATGCAGATGAGCCGGCAGGAATCACGCAGCTCAGCAGGCCCTGATCACGTGACTCTGCAGGCACTGATCACGTGGCTGATCAAGTCCAGATCACGTGACTGAGCATGCACTGATCACGTGGCTATCATGCACTGATGACGTGACTGCGCATGCACTGATGACGTGGCTGATCGGGCACTGATCACATGGCTCATCATGCACTGATCACGTGCTTATCAGGCAATGATCAGTGACTGACAGGCGCTGATCATGGGACTGTGCACGCACTGATCACGTGGCTATCATGCACTGATCACGTGACTGCGCATGCACTGATGACGTGGCTGTTCGGGCACTGATCACGTGTTTATCAGGCAGTGATCAGTGACTGACAGGCGCTGATCAGGGGCCTGTGCACGCACTGATCAGGTGGCTGATCAGGAACTGACCACCTGACCGCGCATGCAGTGATCACGTGGCTGGTCGTTCACTGATCACGTGTTTATCATACGGTGATCACGTGACTGAGAGGCGCTGATCACGTGACTGTGCCGTCAGTGATCACGTGGCTAAGCAGGCACTGATATCGTGACTGAGCATGCACTGATCATGTGCCGGGAGCCGGGGAGGCATTCCACTCTGGACAAAGGTCATGAGGAAGGAGGCTCGGCATACGCAAATGCGGGATCGAGCCTCAGGAGTCCACCCGGATGTTCTCGAGCATCTCCCCCCAAAAAAACCGGAGTCTGCCTACTGTATTGCTTTGTGCTCTCACCTCTGATTTCACTGGGGGCTGTCCCCCACCACCATCTCGCTCTCTCTGTCAAAGAGTTAACTTACAGCTCCAATTCATAAAGTTCCTTGTCATTCTTCCCTTTAACTTCCAGCTGAGTCTCCATCTGGAGCGCGGAACCCACCACGCTTACTAATTATGCCTGGGCTGCTAAGACCCACTCGAGAAGGTGTCTAGGGTGAGGCACCTTTGGCTATTCGAGAGGGCGCCTGCGGCCTACGTAAGTGGTGCAAACTTCTTGTCTTGAAGTTTGATTGGTCTTCCGCGTAAACCAAGCTACTCAGTCTCTTTTCGCCACCGAATTTTCCTACTGAGCTCTCCTCATACTATTATTCTTGACATCTCTGATTAGCATATAAATAGTCCCCTAGGCCATCTCTCCTTCGAATACCCTGGATCAGTTGGGGCTGGTCCCCGGCAGGTGGCGACCGAACAGGGACCTCAGGAGGCAATACTCAAAGAGCTGAGCAGACACTTACCACGCAATCAGCAGGCAATAAGCATGGAGCTCAGCAGTGACGAATCATGCTGCTCAACTGGCAATAATCAAGCACGTGACCAGGCAGGAATCACGCAGCTCAGCTGGCAATTGTCATGCAGATGAGCTGGCAGGAATCACGCAGCTCAGCAGGCCCTGATCACGTGACTCTGCAGGCACTGATCACGTGGCTGATCGTCCAGATCACGTGGATCATGCACACCTGCGCATGCACTGATGACGTGGCTGATCGGGCACTGATCACATGGCTCATCATGCACTGATCACGTGTTTATCAGGCAATGATCAGTGACTGACAGGCGCTGATCATGGGACTGTGCACGCACTGATCACGTGGCTATCATGCACTGATCACGTGACTGCGCATGCACTGATGACGTGGCTGTTCGGGCACTGATCACGTGTTTATCAGGCAGTGATCAGTGACTGACAGGCGCTGATCAGGGGACTGTGCACGCACTGATCAGGTGGCTGATCAGGAACTGACCACCTGACCGCGCATGCAGTGATCACGTGGCTGGTCGTTCACTGATCACGTGTTTATCATACGGTGATCACGTGACTGAGAGGCGCTGATCACGTGACTGTGCCGTCAGTGATCACGTGGCTGAGCAGGCACTGATATCGTGACTGAGCATGCACTGATCATGTGCCGGGAGCCGGGGAGGCATTCCACTCTGGACAAAGGTCATGAGGAAGGAGGCTCGGCATACGCAAATGCGGGATCGAGCGTCAGGAGTCCACCCGGATGTTCTCGAGCATCTCCCCCCAAAACCGGAGTCTGCCTACTGTATTGCTTTGTGCTCTCACCTCTGATTTCACTGGGGGCTGTCCCCCACCACCATCTCGCTCTCTCTGTCAAAGAGTTAACTTACAGCTCCAATTCATAAAGTTCCTTGTCATTCTTCCCTTTAACTTCCAGCTGAGTCTCCATCTGGAGCGCGGAACCCACCACGCTTACTAATTATGCCTGGGCTGCTAAGACCCACTCGAGAAGGTGTCTAGGGTGAGGCACCTTTCGCTATTCGAGAGGGCGCCTGCGGCCTACGTAAGTGGTGCAAACTTCTTGTCTTGAAGTTTGATTGGTCTTCCGCGTAAACCAAGCTACTCAGTCTCTTTTCTCCACCGAATTTTCCTACTGAGCTCTCCTCATACTATTATTCTTGACATCTCTGATTAGCATATAAATAGTCGCCTAGGCCATCTCTCCTTCGAATACCCTGGATCAGTTGGGGCTGGTCCCCGGCAGGTGGCGACCGAACAGGGACCTCAGGAGGCAATACTCAAAGAGCTGAGCAGACACGAACCACGCAATCAGCAGGCAATAAGCATGGAGCTCAGCAGTGACGAATCATGCTGCTCAACTGGCAATAATCAAGCACGTGACCAGGCAGGAATCACGCAGCTCAGCTGGCAATTGTCAAGCAGATGAGCCGACAGGAATCACGCAGCTCAGCTGGCAATTGTCATGCAGATGAGCCGGCAGGAATCACGCAGCTCAGCAGGCCCTGATCACGTGACTCTGCAGGCACTGATCACGTGGCTGATCAAGTCCAGATCACGTGACTGAGCATGCACTGATCACGTGGCTATCATGCACTGATGACGTGACTGCGCATGCACTGATGACGTGGCTGATCGGGCACTGATCACATGGCTCATCATGCACTGATCACGTGTTTATCAGGCAATGATCAGTGACTGACAGGCGCTGATCATGGGACTGTGCACGCACTGATCACGTGGCTATCATGCACTGATCACGTGACTGCGCATGCACTGATGACGTGGCTGTTCGGGCACTGATCACGTGTTTATCAGGCAGTGATCAGTGACTGACAGGCGCTGATCAGGGGACTGTGCACGCACTGATCAGGTGGCTGATCAGGAACTGACCACCTGACCGCGCATGCAGTGATCACGTGGCTGGTCGTTCACTGATCACGTGTTTATCATACGGTGATCACGTGACTGAGAGGCGCTGATCACGTGACTGTGCCGTCAGTGATCACGTGGCTGAGCAGGCACTGATATCGTGACTGAGCATGCACTGATCATGTGCCGGGAGCCGGGGAGGCATTCCACTCTGGACAAAGGTCATGAGGAAGGAGGCTCGGCATACGCAAATGCGGGATCGAGCCTCAGGAGTCCACCCGGATATTCTCGAGCATCCCCCAAAAAAACCGGAGTCTGCCTACTGTATTGCTTTGTGCTCTCACCTCTGATTTCACTGGGGGCTGTCCCCCACCACCATCTCGCTCTCTCTGTCAAAGAGTTAACTTACAGCTCCAATTCATAAAGTTCCTTGTCATTCTTCCCTTTAACTTCCAGCTGAGTCTCCATCTGGAGCGCGGAACCCACCACGCTTACTAATTATGCCTGGGCTGCTAAGACCCACTCGAGAAGGTGTCTAGGGTGAGGCACCTTTCGCTATTCGAGAGGGCGCCTGCGGCCTACGTAAGTGGTGCAAACTTCTTGTCTTGAAGTTTGATTGGTCTTCCGCGTAAACCAAGCTACTCAGTCTCTTTTCTCCACCGAATTTTCCTACTGAGCTCTCCTCATACTATTATTCTTGACATCTCTGATTAGCATATAAATAGTCGCCTAGGCCATCTCTCCTTCGAATACCCTGGATCAGTTGGGGCTGGTCCCCGGCAGGTGGCGACCGAACAGGGACCTCAGGAGGCAATACTCAAAGAGCTGAGCAGACACGAACCACGCAATCAGCAGGCAATAAGCATGGAGCTCAGCAGTGACGAATCATGCTGCTCAACTGGCAATAATCAAGCACGTGACCAGGCAGGAATCACGCAGCTCAGCTGGCAATTGTCAAGCAGATGAGCCGACAGGAATCACGCAGCTCAGCTGGCAATTGTCATGCAGATGAGCCGGCAGGAATCACGCAGCTCAGCAGGCCCTGATCACGTGACTCTGCAGGCACTGATCACGTGGCTGATCAAGTCCAGATCACGTGACTGAGCATGCACTGATCACGTGGCTATCATGCACTGATGACGTGACTGCGCATGCACTGATGACGTGGCTGATCGGGCACTGATCACATGGCTCATCATGCACTGATCACGTGTTTATCAGGCAATGATCAGTGACTGACAGGCGCTGATCATGGGACTGTGCACGCACTGATCACGTGGCTATCATGCACTGATCACGTGACTGCGCATGCACTGATGACGTGGCTGTTCGGGCACTGATCACGTGTTTATCAGGCAGTGATCAGTGACTGACAGGCGCTGATCAGGGGACTGTGCACGCACTGATCAGGTGGCTGATCAGGAACTGACCACCTGACCGCGCATGCAGTGATCACGTGGCTGGTCGTTCACTGATCACGTGTTTATCATACGGTGATCACGTGACTGAGAGGCGCTGATCACGTGACTGTGCCGTCAGTGATCACGTGGCTGAGCAGGCACTGATATCGTGACTGAGCATGCACTGATCATGTGCCGGGAGCCGGGGAGGCATTCCACTCTGGACAAAGGTCATGAGGAAGGAGGCTCGGCATACGCAAATGCGGGATCGAGCCTCAGGAGTCCACCCGGATATTCTCGAGCATCTCCCCCCAAAAAAACCGGAGTCTGCCTACTGTATTGCTTTGTGCTCTCACCTCTGATTTCACTGGGGGCTGTCCCCCACCACCATCTCGCTCTCTCTGTCAAAGAGTTAACTTACAGCTCCAATTCATAAAGTTCCTTGTCATTCTTCCCTTTAACTTCCAGCTGAGTCTCCATCTGGAGCGCGGAACCCACCACGCTTACTAATTATGCCTGGGCTGCTAAGACCCACTCGAGAGGGTGTCTAGGGTGAGGCACCTTTCGCTATTCGAGAGGGCGCCTGCGGCTACGTAAGTGGTGCAAACTTCTTGTCTTGAAGTTTGATTGGTCTTCCGCGTAAACCAAGCTACTCAGTCTCTTTTCTCCACCGAATTTTCCTACTGAGCTCTCCTCATACTATTATTCTTGACATCTCTGATTAGCATATAAATAGTCGCCTAGGCCATCTCTCCTTCGAATACCCTGGATCAGTTGGGGCTGGTCCCCGGCAGGTGGCGACCGAACAGGGACCTCAGGAGGCAATACTCAAAGAGCTGAGCAGACACGAACCACGCAATCAGCAGGCAATAAGCATGGAGCTCAGCAGTGACGAATCATGCTGCTCAACTCGCAATAATCAAGCACGTGACCAGGCAGGAATCACGCAGCTCAGCTGGCAATTGTCAAGCAGATGAGCCGGCAGGAATCACGCAGCTCAGCTGGCCCTGATCACGTGACTCTGCAGGAACTGATCACGTGGCTGATCAAGTCCAGATCACGTGACTGCGCATGCATTGGTGACGTGGCTGATCGGGCACTGATCACATGGCTCATCATGCACTGATCACGTGTTTATCAGGCAATGATCAGTGACTGACAGGCGCTGATCATGGGACTGTGCACGCACTGATCACGTGGCTATCATGCACTGATCACGTGACTGCGCATGCACTGATGACGTGGCTGTTCGGGCACTGATCACGTGTTTATCAGGCAGTGATCAGTGACTGACAGGCGCTGATCAGGGGACTGTGCACGCACTGATCAGGTGGCTGATCAGGAACTGACCACCTGACCGCGCATGCAGTGATCACGTGGCTGGTCGTTCACTGATCACGTGTTTATCATACGGTGATCACGTGACTGAGAGGCGCTGATCACGTGACTGTGCCGTCAGTGATCACGTGGCTGAGCAGGCACTGATATCGTGACTGAGCATGCACTGATCATGTGCCGGGAGCCGGGGAGGCATTCCACTCTGGACAAAGGTCATGAGGAAGGAGGCTCGGCATACGCAAATGCGGGATCGAGCCTCAGGAGTCCACCCGGATATTCTCGAGCATCTCCCCCCCAAAAAACCGGAGTCTGCCTACTGTATTGCTTTGTGCTCTCACCTCTGATTTCACTGGGGGCTGTCCCCCACCACCATCTCGCTCTCTCTGTCAAAGAGTTAACTTACAGCTCCAATTCATAAAGTTCCTTGTCATTCTTCCCTTTAACTTCCAGTTTAGTCTCCATCTGGAGCGCGGAACCCACCACGCTTACTAATTATGCCTGGGCTGCTAAGACCCACTCGAGAAGGTGTCTAGGGTGAGGCACCTTTCGCTATTCGAGAGGGCGCCTGCGGCCTACGTAAGTGGTGCAAACTTCTTGTCTTGAAGTTTGATTGGTCTTCCGCGTAAACCAAGCTACTCAGTCTCTTTTCTCCACCGAATTTTCCTACTGAGCTCTCCTCATACTATTATTCTTGACATCTCTGATTAGCATATAAATAGTCGCCTAGGCCATCTCTCCTTCGAATACCCTGGATCAGTTGGGGCTGGTCCCCGGCAGGTGGCGACCGAACAGGGACCTCAGGAGGCAATACTCAAAGAGCTGAGCAGACACGAACCACGCAATCAGCAGGCAATAAGCATGGAGCTCAGCAGTGACGAATCATGCTGCTCAACTGGCAATAATCAAGCACGTGACCAGGCAGGAATCACGCAGCTCAGCTGGCAATTGTCAAGCAGATGAGCCGACAGGAATCACGCAGCTCAGCTGGCAATTGTCATGCAGATGAGCCGGCAGGAATCACGCAGCTCAGCAGGCCCTGATCACGTGACTCTGCAGGCACTGATCACGTGGCTGATCAAGTCCAGATCACGTGACTGAGCATGCACTGATCACGTGGCTATCATGCACTGATGACGTGACTGCGCATGCACTGATGACGTGGCTGATCGGGCACTGATCACATGGCTCATCATGCACTGATCACGTGTTTATCAGGCAATGATCAGTGACTGACAGGCGCTGATCATGGGACTGTGCACGCACTGATCACGTGGCTATCATGCACTGATCACGTGACTGCGCATGCACTGATGACGTGGCTGTTCGGGCACTGATCACGTGTTTATCAGGCAGTGATCAGTGACTGACAGGCGCTGATCAGGGGACTGTGCACGCACTGATCAGGTGGCTGATCAGGAACTGACCACCTGACCGCGCATGCAGTGATCACGTGGCTGGTCGTTCACTGATCACGTGTTTATCATACGGTGATCACGTGACTGAGAGGCGCTGATCACGTGACTGTGCCGTCAGTGATCACGTGGCTGAGCAGGCACTGATATCGTGACTGAGCATGCACTGATCATGTGCCGGGAGCCGGGGAGGCATTCCACTCTGGACAAAGGTCATGAGGAAGGAGGCTCGGCATACGCAAATGCGGGATCGAGCCTCAGGAGTCCACCCGGATATTCTCGAGCATCTCCCCCCAAAAAAACCGGAGTCTGCCTACTGTATTGCTTTGTGCTCTCACCTCTGATTTCACTGGGGGCTGTCCCCCACCACCATCTCGCTCTCTCTGTCAAAGAGTTAACTTACAGCTCCAATTCATAAAGTTCCTTGTCATTCTTCCCTTTAACTTCCAGCTGAGTCTCCATCTGGAGCGCGGAACCCACCACGCTTACTAATTATGCCTGGGCTGCTAAGACCCACTCGAGAAGGTGTCTAGGGTGAGGCACCTTTCGCTATTCGAGAGGGCGCCTGCGGCCTACGTAAGTGGTGCAAACTTCTTGTCTTGAAGTTTGATTGGTCTTCCGCGTAAACCAAGCTACTCAGTCTCTTTTCTCCACCGAATTTTCCTACTGAGCTCTCCTCATACTATTATTCTTGACATCTCTGATTAGCATATAAATAGTCGCCTAGGCCATCTCTCCTTCGAATACCCTGGATCAGTTGGGGCTGGTCCCCGGCAGGTGGCGACCGAACAGGGACCTCAGGAGGCAATACTCAAAGAGCTGAGCAGACACGAACCACGCAATCAGCAGGCAATAAGCATGGAGCTCAGCAGTGACGAATCATGCTGCTCAACTGGCAATAATCAAGCACGTGACCAGGCAGGAATCACGCAGCTCAGCTGGCAATTGTCAAGCAGATGAGCCGACAGGAATCACGCAGCTCAGCTGGCAATTGTCATGCAGATGAGCCGGCAGGAATCACGCAGCTCAGCAGGCCCTGATCACGTGACTCTGCAGGCACTGATCACGTGGCTGATCAAGTCCAGATCACGTGACTGAGCATGCACTGATCACGTGGCTATCATGCACTGATGACGTGACTGCGCATGCACTGATGACGTGGCTGATCGGGCACTGATCACATGGCTCATCATGCACTGATCACGTGTTTATCAGGCAATGATCAGTGACTGACAGGCGCTGATCATGGGACTGTGCACGCACTGATCACGTGGCTATCATGCACTGATCACGTGACTGCGCATGCACTGATGACGTGGCTGTTCGGGCACTGATCACGTGTTTATCAGGCAGTGATCAGTGACTGACAGGCGCTGATCAGGGGACTGTGCACGCACTGATCAGGTGGCTGATCAGGAACTGACCACCTGACCGCGCATGCAGTGATCACGTGGCTGGTCGTTCACTGATCACGTGTTTATCATACGGTGATCACGTGACTGAGAGGCGCTGATCACGTGACTGTGCCGTCAGTGATCACGTGGCTGAGCAGGCACTGATATCGTGACTGAGCATGCACTGATCATGTGCCGGGAGCCGGGGAGGCATTCCACTCTGGACAAAGGTCATGAGGAAGGAGGCTCGGCATACGCAAATGCGGGATCGAGCCTCAGGAGTCCACCCGGATATTCTCGAGCATCTCCCCCCAAAAAAACCGGAGTCTGCCTACTGTATTGCTTTGTGCTCTCACCTCTGATTTCACTGGGGGCTGTCCCCCACCACCATCTCGCTCTCTCTGTCAAAGAGTTAACTTACAGCTCCAATTCATAAAGTTCCTTGTCATTCTTCCCTTTAACTTCCAGCTGAGTCTCCATCTGGAGCGCGGAACCCACCACGCTTACTAATTATGCCTGGGCTGCTAAGACCCACTCGAGAAGGTGTCTAGGGTGAGGCACCTTTCGCTATTCGAGAGGGCGCCTGCGGCCTACGTAAGTGGTGCAAACTTCTTGTCTTGAAGTTTGATTGGTCTTCCGCGTAAACCAAGCTACTCAGTCTCTTTTCTCCACCGAATTTTCCTACTGAGCTCTCCTCATACTATTATTCTTGACATCTCTGATTAGCATATAAATAGTCGCCTAGGCCATCTCTCCTTCGAATACCCTGGATCAGTTGGGGCTGGTCCCCGGCAGGTGGCGACCGAACAGGGACCTCAGGAGGCAATACTCAAAGAGCTGAGCAGACACGAACCACGCAATCAGCAGGCAATAAGCATGGAGCTCAGCAGTGACGAATCATGCTGCTCAACTGGCAATAATCAAGCACGTGACCAGGCAGGAATCACGCAGCTCAGCTGGCAATTGTCAAGCAGATGAGCCGACAGGAATCACGCAGCTCAGCTGGCAATTGTCATGCAGATGAGCCGGCAGGAATCACGCAGCTCAGCAGGCCCTGATCACGTGACTCTGCAGGCACTGATCACGTGGCTGATCAAGTCCAGATCACGTGACTGAGCATGCACTGATCACGTGGCTATCATGCACTGATGACGTGACTGCGCATGCACTGATGACGTGGCTGATCGGGCACTGATCACATGGCTCATCATGCACTGATCACGTGTTTATCAGGCAATGATCAGTGACTGACAGGCGCTGATCATGGGACTGTGCACGCACTGATCACGTGGCTATCATGCACTGATCACGTGACTGCGCATGCACTGATGACGTGGCTGTTCGGGCACTGATCACGTGTTTATCAGGCAGTGATCAGTGACTGACAGGCGCTGATCAGGGGACTGTGCACGCACTGATCAGGTGGCTGATCAGGAACTGACCACCTGACCGCGCATGCAGTGATCACGTGGCTGGTCGTTCACTGATCACGTGTTTATCATACGGTGATCACGTGACTGAGAGGCGCTGATCACGTGACTGTGCCGTCAGTGATCACGTGGCTGAGCAGGCACTGATATCGTGACTGAGCATGCACTGATCATGTGCCGGGAGCCGGGGAGGCATTCCACTCTGGACAAAGGTCATGAGGAAGGAGGCTCGGCATACGCAAATGCGGGATCGAGCCTCAGGAGTCCACCCGGATATTCTCGAGCATCTCCCCCCAAAAAAACCGGAGTCTGCCTACTGTATTGCTTTGTGCTCTCACCTCTGATTTCACTGGGGGCTGTCCCCCACCACCATCTCGCTCTCTCTGTCAAAGAGTTAACTTACAGCTCCAATTCATAAAGTTCCTTGTCATTCTTCCCTTTAACTTCCAGCTGAGTCTCCATCTGGAGCGCGGAACCCACCACGCTTACTAATTATGCCTGGGCTGCTAAGACCCACTCGAGAAGGTGTCTAGGGTGAGGCACCTTTCGCTATTCGAGAGGGCGCCTGCGGCCTACGTAAGTGGTGCAAACTTCTTGTCTTGAAGTTTGATTGGTCTTCCGCGTAAACCAAGCTACTCAGTCTCTTTTCTCCACCGAATTTTCCTACTGAGCTCTCCTCATACTATTATTCTTGACATCTCTGATTAGCATATAAATAGTCGCCTAGGCCATCTCTCCTTCGAATACCCTGGATCAGTTGGGGCTGGTCCCCGGCAGGTGGCGACCGAACAGGGACCTCAGGAGGCAATACTCAAAGAGCTGAGCAGACACGAACCACGCAATCAGCAGGCAATAAGCATGGAGCTCAGCAGTGACGAATCATGCTGCTCAACTGGCAATAATCAAGCACGTGACCAGGCAGGAATCACGCAGCTCAGCTGGCAATTGTCAAGCAGATGAGCCGACAGGAATCACGCAGCTCAGCTGGCAATTGTCATGCAGATGAGCCGGCAGGAATCACGCAGCTCAGCAGGCCCTGATCACGTGACTCTGCAGGCACTGATCACGTGGCTGATCAAGTCCAGATCACGTGACTGAGCATGCACTGATCACGTGGCTATCATGCACTGATGACGTGACTGCGCATGCACTGATGACGTGGCTGATCGGGCACTGATCACATGGCTCATCATGCACTGATCACGTGTTTATCAGGCAATGATCAGTGACTGACAGGCGCTGATCATGGGACTGTGCACGCACTGATCACGTGGCTATCATGCACTGATCACGTGACTGCGCATGCACTGATGACGTGGCTGTTCGGGCACTGATCACGTGTTTATCAGGCAGTGATCAGTGACTGACAGGCGCTGATCAGGGGACTGTGCACGCACTGATCAGGTGGCTGATCAGGAACTGACCACCTGACCGCGCATGCAGTGATCACGTGGCTGGTCGTTCACTGATCACGTGTTTATCATACGGTGATCACGTGACTGAGAGGCGCTGATCACGTGACTGTGCCGTCAGTGATCACGTGGCTGAGCAGGCACTGATATCGTGACTGAGCATGCACTGATCATGTGCCGGGAGCCGGGGAGGCATTCCACTCTGGACAAAGGTCATGAGGAAGGAGGCTCGGCATACGCAAATGCGGGATCGAGCCTCAGGAGTCCACCCGGATATTCTCGAGCATCTCCCCCCCAAAAAAACCGGAGTCTGCCTACTGTATTGCTTTGTGCTCTCACCTCTGATTTCACTGGGGGCTGTCCCCCACCACCATCTCGCTCTCTCTGTCAAAGAGTTAACTTACAGCTCCAATTCATAAAGTTCCTTGTCATTCTTCCCTTTAACTTCCAGCTGAGTCTCCATCTGGAGCGCGGAACCCACCACGCTTACTAATTATGCCTGGGCTGCTAAGACCCACTCGAGAAGGTGTCTAGGGTGAGGCACCTTTCGCTATTCGAGAGGGCGCCTGCGGCCTACGTAAGTGGTGCAAACTTCTTGTCTTGAAGTTTGATTGGTCTTCCGCGTAAACCAAGCTACTCAGTCTCTTTTCTCCACCGAATTTTCCTACTGAGCTCTCCTCATACTATTATTCTTGACATCTCTGATTAGCATATAAATAGTCGCCTAGGCCATCTCTCCTTCGAATACCCTGGATCAGTTGGGGCTGGTCCCCGGCAGGTGGCGACCGAACAGGGACCTCAGGAGGCAATACTCAAAGAGCTGAGCAGACACGAACCACGCAATCAGCAGGCAATAAGCATGGAGCTCAGCAGTGACGAATCATGCTGCTCAACTGGCAATAATCAAGCACGTGACCAGGCAGGAATCACGCAGCTCAGCTGGCAATTGTCAAGCAGATGAGCCGACAGGAATCACGCAGCTCAGCTGGCAATTGTCATGCAGATGAGCCGGCAGGAATCACGCAGCTCAGCAGGCCCTGATCACGTGACTCTGCAGGCACTGATCACGTGGCTGATCAAGTCCAGATCACGTGACTGAGCATGCACTGATCACGTGGCTATCATGCACTGATGACGTGACTGCGCATGCACTGATGACGTGGCTGATCGGGCACTGATCACATGGCTCATCATGCACTGATCACGTGTTTATCAGGCAATGATCAGTGACTGACAGGCGCTGATCATGGGACTGTGCACGCACTGATCACGTGGCTATCATGCACTGATCACGTGACTGCGCATGCACTGATGACGTGGCTGTTCGGGCACTGATCACGTGTTTATCAGGCAGTGATCAGTGACTGACAGGCGCTGATCAGGGGACTGTGCACGCACTGATCAGGTGGCTGATCAGGAACTGACCACCTGACCGCGCATGCAGTGATCACGTGGCTGGTCGTTCACTGATCACGTGTTTATCATACGGTGATCACGTGACTGAGAGGCGCTGATCACGTGACTGTGCCGTCAGTGATCACGTGGCTGAGCAGGCACTGATATCGTGACTGAGCATGCACTGATCATGTGCCGGGAGCCGGGGAGGCATTCCACTCTGGACAAAGGTCATGAGGAAGGAGGCTCGGCATACGCAAATGCGGGATCGAGCCTCAGGAGTCCACCCGGATATTCTCGAGCATCTCCCCCCAAAAAAACCGGAGTCTGCCTACTGTATTGCTTTGTGCTCTCACCTCTGATTTCACTGGGGGCTGTCCCCCACCACCATCTCGCTCTCTCTGTCAAAGAGTTAACTTACAGCTCCAATTCATAAAGTTCCTTGTCATTCTTCCCTTTAACTTCCAGCTGAGTCTCCATCTGGAGCGCGGAACCCACCACGCTTACTAATTATGCCTGGGCTGCTAAGACCCACTCGAGAAGGTGTCTAGGGTGAGGCACCTTTCGCTATTCGAGAGGGCGCCTGCGGCCTACGTAAGTGGTGCAAACTTCTTGTCTTGAAGTTTGATTGGTCTTCCGCGTAAACCAAGCTACTCAGTCTCTTTTCTCCACCGAATTTTCCTACTGAGCTCTCCTCATACTATTATTCTTGACATCTCTGATTAGCATATAAATAGTCGCCTAGGCCATCTCTCCTTCGAATACCCTGGATCAGTTGGGGCTGGTCCCCGGCAGGTGGCGACCGAACAGGGACCTCAGGAGGCAATACTCAAAGAGCTGAGCAGACACGAACCACGCAATCAGCAGGCAATAAGCATGGAGCTCAGCAGTGACGAATCATGCTGCTCAACTGGCAATAATCAAGCACGTGACCAGGCAGGAATCACGCAGCTCAGCTGGCAATTGTCAAGCAGATGAGCCGACAGGAATCACGCAGCTCAGCTGGCAATTGTCATGCAGATGAGCCGGCAGGAATCACGCAGCTCAGCAGGCCCTGATCACGTGACTCTGCAGGCACTGATCACGTGGCTGATCAAGTCCAGATCACGTGACTGAGCATGCACTGATCACGTGGCTATCATGCACTGATGACGTGACTGCGCATGCACTGATGACGTGGCTGATCGGGCACTGATCACATGGCTCATCATGCACTGATCACGTGTTTATCAGGCAATGATCAGTGACTGACAGGCGCTGATCATGGGACTGTGCACGCACTGATCACGTGGCTATCATGCACTGATCACGTGACTGCGCATGCACTGATGACGTGGCTGTTCGGGCACTGATCACGTGTTTATCAGGCAGTGATCAGTGACTGACAGGCGCTGATCAGGGGACTGTGCACGCACTGATCAGGTGGCTGATCAGGAACTGACCACCTGACCGCGCATGCAGTGATCACGTGGCTGGTCGTTCACTGATCACGTGTTTATCATACGGTGATCACGTGACTGAGAGGCGCTGATCACGTGACTGTGCCGTCAGTGATCACGTGGCTGAGCAGGCACTGATATCGTGACTGAGCATGCACTGATCATGTGCCGGGAGCCGGGGAGGCATTCCACTCTGGACAAAGGTCATGAGGAAGGAGGCTCGGCATACGCAAATGCGGGATCGAGCCTCAGGAGTCCACCCGGATATTCTCGAGCATCTCCCCCCAAAAAAACCGGAGTCTGCCTACTGTATTGCTTTGTGCTCTCACCTCTGATTTCACTGGGGGCTGTCCCCCACCACCATCTCGCTCTCTCTGTCAAAGAGTTAACTTACAGCTCCAATTCATAAAGTTCCTTGTCATTCTTCCCTTTAACTTCCAGCTGAGTCTCCATCTGGAGCGCGGAACCCACCACGCTTACTAATTATGCCTGGGCTGCTAAGACCCACTCGAGAAGGTGTCTAGGGTGAGGCACCTTTCGCTATTCGAGAGGGCGCCTGCGGCCTACGTAAGTGGTGCAAACTTCTTGTCTTGAAGTTTGATTGGTCTTCCGCGTAAACCAAGCTACTCAGTCTCTTTTCTCCACCGAATTTTCCTACTGAGCTCTCCTCATACTATTATTCTTGACATCTCTGATTAGCATATAAATAGTCGCCTAGGCCATCTCTCCTTCGAATACCCTGGATCAGTTGGGGCTGGTCCCCGGCAGGTGGCGACCGAACAGGGACCTCAGGAGGCAATACTCAAAGAGCTGAGCAGACACGAACCACGCAATCAGCAGGCAATAAGCATGGAGCTCAGCAGTGACGAATCATGCTGCTCAACTGGCAATAATCAAGCACGTGACCAGGCAGGAATCACGCAGCTCAGCTGGCAATTGTCAAGCAGATGAGCCGACAGGAATCACGCAGCTCAGCTGGCAATTGTCATGCAGATGAGCCGGCAGGAATCACGCAGCTCAGCAGGCCCTGATCACGTGACTCTGCAGGCACTGATCACGTGGCTGATCAAGTCCAGATCACGTGACTGAGCATGCACTGATCACGTGGCTATCATGCACTGATGACGTGACTGCGCATGCACTGATGACGTGGCTGATCGGGCACTGATCACATGGCTCATCATGCACTGATCACGTGTTTATCAGGCAATGATCAGTGACTGACAGGCGCTGATCATGGGACTGTGCACGCACTGATCACGTGGCTATCATGCACTGATCACGTGACTGCGCATGCACTGATGACGTGGCTGTTCGGGCACTGATCACGTGTTTATCAGGCAGTGATCAGTGACTGACAGGCGCTGATCAGGGGACTGTGCACGCACTGATCAGGTGGCTGATCAGGAACTGACCACCTGACCGCGCATGCAGTGATCACGTGGCTGGTCGTTCACTGATCACGTGTTTATCATACGGTGATCACGTGACTGAGAGGCGCTGATCACGTGACTGTGCCGTCAGTGATCACGTGGCTGAGCAGGCACTGATATCGTGACTGAGCATGCACTGATCATGTGCCGGGAGCCGGGGAGGCATTCCACTCTGGACAAAGGTCATGAGGAAGGAGGCTCGGCATACGCAAATGCGGGATCGAGCCTCAGGAGTCCACCCGGATATTCTCGAGCATCTCCCCCCAAAAAAACCGGAGTCTGCCTACTGTATTGCTTTGTGCTCTCACCTCTGATTTCACTGGGGGCTGTCCCCCACCACCATCTCGCTCTCTCTGTCAAAGAGTTAACTTACAGCTCCAATTCATAAAGTTCCTTGTCATTCTTCCCTTTAACTTCCAGCTGAGTCTCCATCTGGAGCGCGGAACCCACCACGCTTACTAATTATGCCTGGGCTGCTAAGACCCACTCGAGAAGGTGTCTAGGGTGAGGCACCTTTCGCTATTCGAGAGGGCGCCTGCGGCCTACGTAAGTGGTGCAAACTTCTTGTCTTGAAGTTTGATTGGTCTTCCGCGTAAACCAAGCTACTCAGTCTCTTTTCTCCACCGAATTTTCCTACTGAGCTCTCCTCATACTATTATTCTTGACATCTCTGATTAGCATATAAATAGTCGCCTAGGCCATCTCTCCTTCGAATACCCTGGATCAGTTGGGGCTGGTCCCCGGCAGGTGGCGACCGAACAGGGACCTCAGGAGGCAATACTCAAAGAGCTGAGCAGACACGAACCACGCAATCAGCAGGCAATAAGCATGGAGCTCAGCAGTGACGAATCATGCTGCTCAACTGGCAATAATCAAGCACGTGACCAGGCAGGAATCACGCAGCTCAGCTGGCAATTGTCAAGCAGATGAGCCGACAGGAATCACGCAGCTCAGCTGGCAATTGTCATGCAGATGAGCCGGCAGGAATCACGCAGCTCAGCAGGCCCTGATCACGTGACTCTGCAGGCACTGATCACGTGGCTGATCAAGTCCAGATCACGTGACTGAGCATGCACTGATCACGTGGCTATCATGCACTGATGACGTGACTGCGCATGCACTGATGACGTGGCTGATCGGGCACTGATCACATGGCTCATCATGCACTGATCACGTGTTTATCAGGCAATGATCAGTGACTGACAGGCGCTGATCATGGGACTGTGCACGCACTGATCACGTGGCTATCATGCACTGATCACGTGACTGCGCATGCACTGATGACGTGGCTGTTCGGGCACTGATCACGTGTTTATCAGGCAGTGATCAGTGACTGACAGGCGCTGATCAGGGGACTGTGCACGCACTGATCAGGTGGCTGATCAGGAACTGACCACCTGACCGCGCATGCAGTGATCACGTGGCTGGTCGTTCACTGATCACGTGTTTATCATACGGTGATCACGTGACTGAGAGGCGCTGATCACGTGACTGTGCCGTCAGTGATCACGTGGCTGAGCAGGCACTGATATCGTGACTGAGCATGCACTGATCATGTGCCGGGAGCCGGGGAGGCATTCCACTCTGGACAAAGGTCATGAGGAAGGAGGCTCGGCATACGCAAATGCGGGATCGAGCCTCAGGAGTCCACCCGGATATTCTCGAGCATCTCCCCCCAAAAAAACCGGAGTCTGCCTACTGTATTGCTTTGTGCTCTCACCTCTGATTTCACTGGGGGCTGTCCCCCACCACCATCTCGCTCTCTCTGTCAAAGAGTTAACTTACAGCTCCAATTCATAAAGTTCCTTGTCATTCTTCCCTTTAACTTCCAGCTGAGTCTCCATCTGGAGCGCGGAACCCACCACGCTTACTAATTATGCCTGGGCTGCTAAGACCCACTCGAGAAGGTGTCTAGGGTGAGGCACCTTTCGCTATTCGAGAGGGCGCCTGCGGCCTACGTAAGTGGTGCAAACTTCTTGTCTTGAAGTTTGATTGGTCTTCCGCGTAAACCAAGCTACTCAGTCTCTTTTCTCCACCGAATTTTCCTACTGAGCTCTCCTCATACTATTATTCTTGACATCTCTGATTAGCATATAAATAGTCGCCTAGGCCATCTCTCCTTCGAATACCCTGGATCAGTTGGGGCTGGTCCCCGGCAGGTGGCGACCGAACAGGGACCTCAGGAGGCAATACTCAAAGAGCTGAGCAGACACGAACCACGCAATCAGCAGGCAATAAGCATGGAGCTCAGCAGTGACGAATCATGCTGCTCAACTGGCAATAATCAAGCACGTGACCAGGCAGGAATCACGCAGCTCAGCTGGCAATTGTCAAGCAGATGAGCCGACAGGAATCACGCAGCTCAGCTGGCAATTGTCATGCAGATGAGCCGGCAGGAATCACGCAGCTCAGCAGGCCCTGATCACGTGACTCTGCAGGCACTGATCACGTGGCTGATCAAGTCCAGATCACGTGACTGAGCATGCACTGATCACGTGGCTATCATGCACTGATGACGTGACTGCGCATGCACTGATGACGTGGCTGATCGGGCACTGATCACATGGCTCATCATGCACTGATCACGTGTTTATCAGGCAATGATCAGTGACTGACAGGCGCTGATCATGGGACTGTGCACGCACTGATCACGTGGCTATCATGCACTGATCACGTGACTGCGCATGCACTGATGACGTGGCTGTTCGGGCACTGATCACGTGTTTATCAGGCAGTGATCAGTGACTGACAGGCGCTGATCAGGGGACTGTGCACGCACTGATCAGGTGGCTGATCAGGAACTGACCACCTGACCGCGCATGCAGTGATCACGTGGCTGGTCGTTCACTGATCACGTGTTTATCATACGGTGATCACGTGACTGAGAGGCGCTGATCACGTGACTGTGCCGTCAGTGATCACGTGGCTGAGCAGGCACTGACGTGACTGAGGCACTGATATCGTGACTGAGCATGCACTGATCATGTGCCGGGAGCCGGGGAGGCATTCCACTCTGGACAAAGGTCATGAGGAAGGAGGCTCGGCATACGCAAATGCGGGATCGAGCCTCAGGAGTCCACCCGGATATTCTCGAGCATCTCCCCCCAAAAAAACCGGAGTCTGCCTACTGTATTGCTTTGTGCTCTCACCTCTGATTTCACTGGGGGCTGTCCCCCACCACCATCTCGCTCTCTCTGTCAAAGAGTTAACTTACAGCTCCAATTCATAAAGTTCCTTGTCATTCTTCCCTTTAACTTCCAGCTGAGTCTCCATCTGGAGCGCGGAACCCACCACGCTTACTAATTATGCCTGGGCTGCTAAGACCCACTCGAGAAGGTGTCTAGGGTGAGGCACCTTTCGCTATTCGAGAGGGCGCCTGCGGCCTACGTAAGTGGTGCAAACTTCTTGTCTTGAAGTTTGATTGGTCTTCCGCGTAAACCAAGCTACTCAGTCTCTTTTCTCCACCGAATTTTCCTACTGAGCTCTCCTCATACTATTATTCTTGACATCTCTGATTAGCATATAAATAGTCGCCTAGGCCATCTCTCCTTCGAATACCCTGGATCAGTTGGGGCTGGTCCCCGGCAGGTGGCGACCGAACAGGGACCTCAGGAGGCAATACTCAAAGAGCTGAGCAGACACGAACCACGCAATCAGCAGGCAATAAGCATGGAGCTCAGCAGTGACGAATCATGCTGCTCAACTGGCAATAATCAAGCACGTGACCAGGCAGGAATCACGCAGCTCAGCTGGCAATTGTCAAGCAGATGAGCCGACAGGAATCACGCAGCTCAGCTGGCAATTGTCATGCAGATGAGCCGGCAGGAATCACGCAGCTCAGCAGGCCCTGATCACGTGACTCTGCAGGCACTGATCACGTGGCTGATCAAGTCCAGATCACGTGACTGAGCATGCACTGATCACGTGGCTATCATGCACTGATCACGTGACTGCGCATGCACTGATGACGTGGCTGTTCGGGCACTGATCACGTGTTTATCAGGCAGTGATCAGTGACTGACAGGCGCTGATCAGGGGACTGTGACGCACTGATCAGGTGGCTGATCAGGAACTGACCACCTGACTGCGCATGCAGTGATCACGTGGCTGGTCGTTCACTGATCACGTGTTTATCATACGGTGATCACGTGACTGAGAGGCGCTGATCACGTGACTGTGCCGTCAGTGATCACGTGGCTGAGCAGGCACTGATATCGTGACTGAGCATGCACTGATCATGTGCCGGGAGCCGGGGAGGCATTCCACTCTGGACAAAGGTCATGAGGAAGGAGGCTCGGCATACGCAAATGCGGGATCGAGCCTCAGGAGTCCACCCGGATATTCTCGAGCATCTCCCCCCAAAAAAACCGGAGTCTGCCTACTGTATTGCTTTGTGCTCTCACCTCTGATTTCACTGGGGGCTGTCCCCCACCACCATCTCGCTCTCTCTGTCAAAGAGTTAACTTACAGCTCCAATTCATAAAGTTCCTTGTCATTCTTCCCTTTAACTTCCAGCTGAGTCTCCATCTGGAGCGCGGAACCCACCACGCTTACTAATTATGCCTGGGCTGCTAAGACCCACTCGAGAAGGTGTCTAGGGTGAGGCACCTTTCGCTATTCGAGGGCGCCTGCGGCCTACGTAAGTGGTGCAAACTTCTTGTCTTGAAGTTTGATTGGTCTTCCGCGTAAACCAAGCTACTCAGTCTCTTTTCTCCACCGAATTTTCCTACTGAGCTCTCCTCATACTATTATTCTTGACATCTCTGATTAGCATATAAATAGTCGCCTAGGCCATCTCTCCTTCGAATACCCTGGATCAGTTGGGGCTGGTCCCCGGCAGGTGGCGACCGAACAGGGACCTCAGGAGGCAATACTCAAAGAGCTGAGCAGACACGAACCACGCAATCAGCAGGCAATAAGCATGGAGCTCAGCAGTGACGAATCATGCTGCTCAACTGGCAATAATCAAGCACGTGACCAGGCAGGAATCACGCAGCTCAGCTGGCAATTGTCAAGCAGATGAGCCGACAGGAATCACGCAGCTCAGCTGGCAATTGTCATGCAGATGAGCCGGCAGGAATCACGCAGCTCAGCAGGCCCTGATCACGTGACTCTGCAGGCACTGATCACGTGGCTGATCAAGTCCAGATCACGTGACTGAGCATGCACTGATCACGTGGCTATCATGCACTGATGACGTGACTGCGCATGCACTGATGACGTGGCTGATCGGGCACTGATCACATGGCTCATCATGCACTGATCACGTGTTTATCAGGCAATGATCAGTGACTGACAGGCGCTGATCATGGGACTGTGCACGCACTGATCACGTGGCTATCATGCACTGATCACGTGACTGCGCATGCACTGATGACGTGGCTGTTCGGGCACTGATCACGTGTTTATCAGGCAGTGATCAGTGACTGACAGGCGCTGATCAGGGGACTGTGCACGCACTGATCAGGTGGCTGATCAGGAACTGACCACCTGACCGCGCATGCAGTGATCACGTGGCTGGTCGTTCACTGATCACGTGTTTATCATACGGTGATCACGTGACTGAGAGGCGCTGATCACGTGACTGTGCCGTCAGTGATCACGTGGCTGAGCAGGCACTGATATCGTGACTGAGCATGCACTGATCATGTGCCGGGAGCCGGGGAGGCATTCCACTCTGGACAAAGGTCATGAGGAAGGAGGCTCGGCATACGCAAATGCGGGATCGAGCCTCAGGAGTCCACCCGGATATTCTCGAGCATCTCCCCCCAAAAACCGGAGTCTGCCTACTGTATTGCTTTGTGCTCTCACCTCTGATTTCACTGGGGGCTGTCCCCCACCACCATCTCGCTCTCTCTGTCAAAGAGTTAACTTACAGCTCCAATTCATAAAGTTCCTTGTCATTCTTCCCTTTAACTTCCAGCTGAGTCTCCATCTGGAGCGCGGAACCCACCACGCTTACTAATTATGCCTGGGCTGCTAAGACCCACTCGAGAAGGTGTCTAGGGTGAGGCACCTTTCGCTATTCGAGAGGGCGCCTGCGGCCTACGTAAGTGGTGCAAACTTCTTGTCTTGAAGTTTGATTGGTCTTCCGCGTAAACCAAGCTACTCAGTCTCTTTTCTCCACCGAATTTTCCTACTGAGCTCTCCTCATACTATTATTCTTGACATCTCTGATTAGCATATAAATAGTCGCCTAGGCCATCTCTCCTTCGAATACCCTGGATCAGTTGGGGCTGGTCCCCGGCAGGTGGCGACCGAACAGGGACCTCAGGAGGCAATACTCAAAGAGCTGAGCAGACACGAACCACGCAATCAGCAGGCAATAAGCATGGAGCTCAGCAGTGACGAATCATGCTGCTCAACTGGCAATAATCAAGCACGTGACCAGGCAGGAATCACGCAGCTCAGCTGGCAATTGTCAAGCAGATGAGCCGACAGGAATCACGCAGCTCAGCTGGCAATTGTCATGCAGATGAGCCGGCAGGAATCACGCAGCTCAGCAGGCCCTGATCACGTGACTCTGCAGGCACTGATCACGTGGCTGATCAAGTCCAGATCACGTGACTGAGCATGCACTGATCACGTGGCTATCATGCACTGATGACGTGACTGCGCATGCACTGATGACGTGGCTGATCGGGCACTGATCACATGGCTCATCATGCACTGATCACGTGTTTATCAGGCAATGATCAGTGACTGACAGGCGCTGATCATGGGACTGTGCACGCACTGATCACGTGGCTATCATGCACTGATCACGTGACTGCGCATGCACTGATGACGTGGCTGTTCGGGCACTGATCACGTGTTTATCAGGCAGTGATCAGTGACTGACAGGCGCTGATCAGGGGACTGTGCACGCACTGATCAGGTGGCTGATCAGGAACTGACCACCTGACCGCGCATGCAGTGATCACGTGGCTGGTCGTTCACTGATCACGTGTTTATCATACGGTGATCACGTGACTGAGAGGCGCTGATCACGTGACTGTGCCGTCAGTGATCACGTGGCTGAGCAGGCACTGATATCGTGACTGAGCATGCACTGATCATGTGCCGGGAGCCGGGGAGGCATTCCACTCTGGACAAAGGTCATGAGGAAGGAGGCTCGGCATACGCAAATGCGGGATCGAGCCTCAGGAGTCCACCCGGATATTCTCGAGCATCTCCCCCAAAAAAACCGGAGTCTGCCTACTGTATTGCTTTGTGCTCTCACCTCTGATTTCACTGGGGGCTGTCCCCCACCACCATCTCGCTCTCTCTGTCAAAGAGTTAACTTACAGCTCCAATTCATAAAGTTCCTTGTCATTCTTCCCTTTAACTTCCAGCTGAGTCTCCATCTGGAGCGCGGAACCCACCACGCTTACTAATTATGCCTGGGCTGCTAAGACCCACTCGAGAAGGTGTCTAGGGTGAGGCACCTTTCGCTATTCGAGAGGGCGCCTGCGGCCTACGTAAGTGGTGCAAACTTCTTGTCTTGAAGTTTGATTGGTCTTCCGCGTAAACCAAGCTACTCAGTCTCTTTTCTCCACCGAATTTTCCTACTGAGCTCTCCTCATACTATTATTCTTGACATCTCTGATTAGCATATAAATAGTCGCCTAGGCCATCTCTCCTTCGAATACCCTGGATCAGTTGGGGCTGGTCCCCGGCAGGTGGCGACCGAACAGGGACCTCAGGAGGCAATACTCAAAGAGCTGAGCAGACACGAACCACGCAATCAGCAGGCAATAAGCATGGAGCTCAGCAGTGACGAATCATGCTGCTCAACTGGCAATAATCAAGCACGTGACCAGGCAGGAATCACGCAGCTCAGCTGGCAATTGTCAAGCAGATGAGCCGACAGGAATCACGCAGCTCAGCAGGCCCTGATCACGTGACTCTGCAGGCACTGATCACGTGGCTGATCAAGTCCAGATCACGTGACTGAGCATGCACTGATCACGTGGCTATCATGCACTGATGACGTGACTGCGCATGCACTGATGACGTGGCTGATCGGGCACTGATCACATGGCTCATCATGCACTGATCACGTGTTTATCAGGCAATGATCAGTGACTGACAGGCGCTGATCATGGGACTGTGCACGCACTGATCACGTGGCTATCATGCACTGATCACGTGACTGCGCATGCACTGATGACGTGGCTGTTCGGGCACTGATCACGTGTTTATCAGGCAGTGATCAGTGACTGACAGGCGCTGATCAGGGGACTGTGCACGCACTGATCAGGTGGCTGATCAGGAACTGACCACCTGACCGCGCATGCAGTGATCACGTGGCTGGTCGTTCACTGATCACGTGTTTATCATACGGTGATCACGTGACTGAGAGGCGCTGATCACGTGACTGTGCCGTCAGTGATCACGTGGCTGAGCAGGCACTGATATCGTGACTGAGCATGCACTGATCATGTGCCGGGAGCCGGGGAGGCATTCCACTCTGGACAAAGGTCATGAGGAAGGAGGCTCGGCATACGCAAATGCGGGATCGAGCCTCAGGAGTCCACCCGGATATTCTCGAGCATCTCCCCCCAAAAAAACCGGAGTCTGCCTACTGTATTGCTTTGTGCTCTCACCTCTGATTTCACTGGGGGCTGTCCCCCACCACCATCTCGCTCTCTCTGTCAAAGAGTTAACTTACAGCTCCAATTCATAAAGTTCCTTGTCATTCTTCCCTTTAACTTCCAGCTGAGTCTCCATCTGGAGCGCGGAACCCACCACGCTTACTAATTATGCCTGGGCTGCTAAGACCCACTCGAGAAGGTGTCTAGGGTGAGGCACCTTTCGCTATTCGAGAGGGCGCCTGCGGCCTACGTAAGTGGTGCAAACTTCTTGTCTTGAAGTTTGATTGGTCTTCCGCGTAAACCAAGCTACTCAGTCTCTTTTCTCCACCGAATTTTCCTACTGAGCTCTCCTCATACTATTATTCTTGACATCTCTGATTAGCATATAAATAGTCGCCTAGGCCATCTCTCCTTCGAATACCCTGGATCAGTTGGGGCTGGTCCCCGGCAGGTGGCGACCGAACAGGGACCTCAGGAGGCAATACTCAAAGAGCTGAGCAGACACGAACCACGCAATCAGCAGGCAATAAGCATGGAGCTCAGCAGTGACGAATCATGCTGCTCAACTGGCAATAATCAAGCACGTGACCAGGCAGGAATCACGCAGCTCAGCTGGCAATTGTCAAGCAGATGAGCCGACAGGAATCACGCAGCTCAGCTGGCAATTGTCATGCAGATGAGCCGGCAGGAATCACGCAGCTCAGCAGGCCCTGATCACGTGACTCTGCAGGCACTGATCACGTGGCTGATCAAGTCCAGATCACGTGACTGAGCATGCACTGATCACGTGGCTATCATGCACTGATGACGTGACTGCGCATGCACTGATGACGTGGCTGATCGGGCACTGATCACATGGCTCATCATGCACTGATCACGTGTTTATCAGGCAATGATCAGTGACTGACAGGCGCTGATCATGGGACTGTGCACGCACTGATCACGTGGCTATCATGCACTGATCACGTGACTGCGCATGCACTGATGACGTGGCTGTTCGGGCACTGATCACGTGTTTATCAGGCAGTGATCAGTGACTGACAGGCGCTGATCAGGGGACTGTGCACGCACTGATCAGGTGGCTGATCAGGAACTGACCACCTGACCGCGCATGCAGTGATCACGTGGCTGGTCGTTCACTGATCACGTGTTTATCATACGGTGATCACGTGACTGAGAGGCGCTGATCACGTGACTGTGCCGTCAGTGATCACGTGGCTGAGCAGGCACTGATATCGTGACTGAGCATGCACTGATCATGTGCCGGGAGCCGGGGAGGCATTCCACTCTGGACAAAGGTCATGAGGAAGGAGGCTCGGCATACGCAAATGCGGGATCGAGCCTCAGGAGTCCACCCGGATATTCTCGAGCATCTCCCCCCAAAAAAACCGGAGTCTGCCTACTGTATTGCTTTGTGCTCTCACCTCTGATTTCACTGGGGGCTGTCCCCCACCACCATCTCGCTCTCTCTGTCAAAGAGTTAACTTACAGCTCCAATTCATAAAGTTCCTTGTCATTCTTCCCTTTAACTTCCAGCTGAGTCTCCATCTGGAGCGCGGAACCCACCACGCTTACTAATTATGCCTGGGCTGCTAAGACCCACTCGAGAAGGTGTCTAGGGTGAGGCACCTTTCGCTATTCGAGAGGGCGCCTGCGGCCTACGTAAGTGGTGCAAACTTCTTGTCTTGAAGTTTGATTGGTCTTCCGCGTAAACCAAGCTACTCAGTCTCTTTTCTCCACCGAATTTTCCTACTGAGCTCTCCTCATACTATTATTCTTGACATCTCTGATTAGCATATAAATAGTCGCCTAGGCCATCTCTCCTTCGAATACCCTGGATCAGTTGGGGCTGGTCCCCGGCAGGTGGCGACCGAACAGGGACCTCAGGAGGCAATACTCAAAGAGCTGAGCAGACACGAACCACGCAATCAGCAGGCAATAAGCATGGAGCTCAGCAGTGACGAATCATGCTGCTCAACTGGCAATAATCAAGCACGTGACCAGGCAGGAATCACGCAGCTCAGCTGGCAATTGTCAAGCAGATGAGCCGACAGGAATCACGCAGCTCAGCTGGCAATTGTCATGCAGATGAGCCGGCAGGAATCACGCAGCTCAGCAGGCCCTGATCACGTGACTCTGCAGGCACTGATCACGTGGCTGATCAAGTCCAGATCACGTGACTGAGCATGCACTGATCACGTGGCTATCATGCACTGATGACGTGACTGCGCATGCACTGATGACGTGGCTGATCGGGCACTGATCACATGGCTCATCATGCACTGATCACGTGTTTATCAGGCAATGATCAGTGACTGACAGGCGCTGATCATGGGACTGTGCACGCACTGATCACGTGGCTATCATGCACTGATCACGTGACTGCGCATGCACTGATGACGTGGCTGTTCGGGCACTGATCACGTGTTTATCAGGCAGTGATCAGTGACTGACAGGCGCTGATCAGGGGACTGTGCACGCACTGATCAGGTGGCTGATCAGGAACTGACCACCTGACCGCGCATGCAGTGATCACGTGGCTGGTCGTTCACTGATCACGTGTTTATCATACGGTGATCACGTGACTGAGAGGCGCTGATCACGTGACTGTGCCGTCAGTGATCACGTGGCTGAGCAGGCACTGATATCGTGACTGAGCATGCACTGATCATGTGCCGGGAGCCGGGGAGGCATTCCACTCTGGACAAAGGTCATGAGGAAGGAGGCTCGGCATACGCAAATGCGGGATCGAGCCTCAGGAGTCCACCCGGATATTCTCGAGCATCCCCCCCAAAAAAACCGGAGTCTGCCTACTGTATTGCTTTGTGCTCTCACCTCTGATTTCACTGGGGGCTGTCCCCCACCACCATCTCGCTCTCTCTGTCAAAGAGTTAACTTACAGCTCCAATTCATAAAGTTCCTTGTCATTCTTCCCTTTAACTTCCAGCTGAGTCTCCATCTGGAGCGCGGAACCCACCACGCTTACTAATTATGCCTGGGCTGCTAAGACCCACTCGAGAAGGTGTCTAGGGTGAGGCACCTTTCGCTATTCGAGAGGGCGCCTGCGGCCTACGTAAGTGGTGCAAACTTCTTGTCTTGAAGTTTGATTGGTCTTCCGCGTAAACCAAGCTACTCAGTCTCTTTTCTCCACCGAATTTTCCTACTGAGCTCTCCTCATACTATTATTCTTGACATCTCTGATTAGCATATAAATAGTCGCCTAGGCCATCTCTCCTTCGAATACCCTGGATCAGTTGGGGCTGGTCCCCGGCAGGTGGCGACCGAACAGGGACCTCAGGAGGCAATACTCAAAGAGCTGAGCAGACACGAACCACGCAATCAGCAGGCAATAAGCATGGAGCTCAGCAGTGACGAATCATGCTGCTCAACTGGCAATAATCAAGCACGTGACCAGGCAGGAATCACGCAGCTCAGCTGGCAATTGTCAAGCAGATGAGCCGACAGGAATCACGCAGCTCAGCTGGCAATTGTCATGCAGATGAGCCGGCAGGAATCACGCAGCTCAGCAGGCCCTGAACACGTGACTCTGCAGGCACTGATCACGTGGCTGATCAAGTCCAGATCACGTGACTGAGCATGCACTGATCACGTGGCTATCATGCCCTGATCCCGTGACTGCGCATGCACTGATGACGTGGCTGTTCGGGCACTGATCACGTGTTTATCAGGCAGTGATCAGTGACTGACAGGCGCTGATCAGGGGACTGTGCACGCACTGATCAGGTGGCTGATCAGGAACTGACCACCTGACTGCGCATGCAGTGATCACGTGGCTGGTCGTTCACTGATCACGTGTTTATCATAGGGTGATCACGTGACTGAGAGGCGCTGATCACGTGACTGTGCCGTCAGTGATCACGTGGCTGTGCAGGCACTGATATCGTGACTGAGCATGCACTGATCATGTGCCGGGAGCCGGGAGGCATTCCACTCTGGACAAAGGTCATGAGGAAGGAGGCTCGGCATACGCAAATGCGGGATCGAGCCTCAGGAGTCCACCCGGATATTCTCGAGCATCTCCCCCCAAAAAAACCGGAGTCTGCCTACTGTATTGCTTTGTGCTCTCACCTCTGATTTCACTGGGGGCTGTCCCCCACCACCATCTCGCTCTCTCTGTCAAAGAGTTAACTTACAGCTCCAATTCATAAAGTTCCTTGTCATTCTTCCCTTTAACTTCCAGCTGAGTCTCCATCTGGAGCGCGGAACCCACCACGCTTACTAATTATGCCTGGGCTGCTAAGACCCACTCGAGAAGGTGTCTAGGGTGAGGCACCTTTCGCTATTCGAGAGGGCGCCTGCGGCCTACGTAAGTGGTGCAAACTTCTTGTCTTGAAGTTTGATTGGTCTTCCGCGTAAACCAAGCTACTCAGTCTCTTTTCTCCACCGAATTTTCCTACTGAGCTCTCCTCATACTATTATTCTTGACATCTCTGATTAGCATATAAATAGTCGCCTAGGCCATCTCTCCTTCGAATACCCTGGATCAGTTGGGGCTGGTCCCCGGCAGGTGGCGACCGAACAGGGACCTCAGGAGGCAATACTCAAAGAGCTGAGCAGACACGAACCACGCAATCAGCAGGCAATAAGCATGGAGCTCAGCAGTGACGAATCATGCTGCTCAACTGGCAATAATCAAGCACGTGACCAGGCAGGAATCACGCAGCTCAGCTGGCAATTGTCAAGCAGATGAGCCGACAGGAATCACGCAGCTCAGCTGGCAATTGTCATGCAGATGAGCCGGCAGGAATCACGCAGCTCAGCAGGCCCTGATCACGTGACTCTGCAGGCACTGATCACGTGGCTGATCAAGTCCAGATCACGTGACTGAGCATGCACTGATCACGTGGCTATCATGCACTGATGACGTGACTGCGCATGCACTGATGACGTGGCTGATCGGGCACTGATCACATGGCTCATCATGCACTGATCACGTGTTTATCAGGCAATGATCAGTGACTGACAGGCGCTGATCATGGGACTGTGCACGCACTGATCACGTGGCTATCATGCACTGATCACGTGACTGCGCATGCACTGATGACGTGGCTGTTCGGGCACTGATCACGTGTTTATCAGGCAGTGATCAGTGACTGACAGGCGCTGATCAGGGGACTGTGCACGCACTGATCAGGTGGCTGATCAGGAACTGACCACCTGACCGCGCATGCAGTGATCACGTGGCTGGTCGTTCACTGATCACGTGTTTATCATACGGTGATCACGTGACTGAGAGGCGCTGATCACGTGACTGTGCCGTCAGTGATCACGTGGCTGAGCAGGCACTGATATCGTGACTGAGCATGCACTGATCATGTGCCGGGAGCCGGGGAGGCATTCCACTCTGGACAAAGGTCATGAGGAAGGAGGCTCGGCATACGCAAATGCGGGATCGAGCCTCAGGAGTCCACCCGGATATTCTCGAGCATCTCCCCCCAAAAACCGGAGTCTGCCTACTGTATTGCTTTGTGCTCTCACCTCTGATTTCACTGGGGGCTGTCCCCCACCACCATCTCGCTCTCTCTGTCAAAGAGTTAACTTACAGCTCCAATTCATAAAGTTCCTTGTCATTCTTCCCTTTAACTTCCAGCTGAGTCTCCATCTGGAGCGCGGAACCCACCACGCTTACTAATTATGCCTGGGCTGCTAAGACCCACTCGAGAAGGTGTCTAGGGTGAGGCACCTTTCGCTATTCGAGAGGGCGCCTGCGGCCTACGTAAGTGGTGCAAACTTCTTGTCTTGAAGTTTGATTGGTCTTCCGCGTAAACCAAGCTACTCAGTCTCTTTTCTCCACCGAATTTTCCTACTGAGCTCTCCTCATACTATTATTCTTGACATCTCTGATTAGCATATAAATAGTCGCCTAGGCCATCTCTCCTTCGAATACCCTGGATCAGTTGGGGCTGGTCCCCGGCAGGTGGCGACCGAACAGGGACCTCAGGAGGCAATACTCAAAGAGCTGAGCAGACACGAACCACGCAATCAGCAGGCAATAAGCATGGAGCTCAGCAGTGACGAATCATGCTGCTCAACTGGCAATAATCAAGCACGTGACCAGGCAGGAATCACGCAGCTCAGCTGGCAATTGTCAAGCAGATGAGCCGACAGGAATCACGCAGCTCAGCTGGCAATTGTCATGCAGATGAGCCGGCAGGAATCACGCAGCTCAGCAGGCCCTGATCACGTGACTCTGCAGGCACTGATCACGTGGCTGATCAAGTCCAGATCACGTGACTGAGCATGCACTGATCACGTGGCTATCATGCACTGATGACGTGACTGCGCATGCACTGATGACGTGGCTGATCGGGCACTGATCACATGGCTCATCATGCACTGATCACGTGTTTATCAGGCAATGATCAGTGACTGACAGGCGCTGATCATGGGACTGTGCACGCACTGATCACGTGGCTATCATGCACTGATCACGTGACTGCGCATGCACTGATGACGTGGCTGTTCGGGCACTGATCACGTGTTTATCAGGCAGTGATCAGTGACTGACAGGCGCTGATCAGGGGACTGTGCACGCACTGATCAGGTGGCTGATCAGGAACTGACCACCTGACCGCGCATGCAGTGATCACGTGGCTGGTCGTTCACTGATCACGTGTTTATCATACGGTGATCACGTGACTGAGAGGCGCTGATCACGTGACTGTGCCGTCAGTGATCACGTGGCTGAGCAGGCACTGATATCGTGACTGAGCATGCACTGATCATGTGCCGGGAGCCGGGGAGGCATTCCACTCTGGACAAAGGTCATGAGGAAGGAGGCTCGGCATACGCAAATGCGGGATCGAGCCTCAGGAGTCCACCCGGATATTCTCGAGCATCTCCCCCCAAAAAAACCGGAGTCTGCCTACTGTATTGCTTTGTGCTCTCACCTCTGATTTCACTGGGGGCTGTCCCCCACCACCATCTCGCTCTCTCTGTCAAAGAGTTAACTTACAGCTCCAATTCATAAAGTTCCTTGTCATTCTTCCCTTTAACTTCCAGCTGAGTCTCCATCTGGAGCGCGGAACCCACCACGCTTACTAATTATGCCTGGGCTGCTAAGACCCACTCGAGAAGGTGTCTAGGGTGAGGCACCTTTCGCTATTCGAGAGGGCGCCTGCGGCCTACGTAAGTGGTGCAAACTTCTTGTCTTGAAGTTTGATTGGTCTTCCGCGTAAACCAAGCTACTCAGTCTCTTTTCTCCACCGAATTTTCCTACTGAGCTCTCCTCATACTATTATTCTTGACATCTCTGATTAGCATATAAATAGTCGCCTAGGCCATCTCTCCTTCGAATACCCTGGATCAGTTGGGGCTGGTCCCCGGCAGGTGGCGACCGAACAGGGACCTCAGGAGGCAATACTCAAAGAGCTGAGCAGACACGAACCACGCAATCAGCAGGCAATAAGCATGGAGCTCAGCAGTGACGAATCATGCTGCTCAACTGGCAATAATCAAGCACGTGACCAGGCAGGAATCACGCAGCTCAGCTGGCAATTGTCAAGCAGATGAGCCGACAGGAATCACGCAGCTCAGCAGGCCCTGATCACGTGACTCTGCAGGCACTGATCACGTGGCTGATCAAGTCCAGATCACGTGACTGAGCATGCACTGATCACGTGGCTATCATGCACTGATGACGTGACTGCGCATGCACTGATGACGTGGCTGATCGGGCACTGATCACATGGCTCATCATGCACTGATCACGTGTTTATCAGGCAATGATCAGTGACTGACAGGCGCTGATCATGGGACTGTGCACGCACTGATCACGTGGCTATCATGCACTGATCACGTGACTGCGCATGCACTGATGACGTGGCTGTTCGGGCACTGATCACGTGTTTATCAGGCAGTGATCAGTGACTGACAGGCGCTGATCAGGGGACTGTGCACGCACTGATCAGGTGGCTGATCAGGAACTGACCACCTGACCGCGCATGCAGTGATCACGTGGCTGGTCGTTCACTGATCACGTGTTTATCATACGGTGATCACGTGACTGAGAGGCGCTGATCACGTGACTGTGCCGTCAGTGATCACGTGGCTGAGCAGGCACTGATATCGTGACTGAGCATGCACTGATCATGTGCCGGGAGCCGGGGAGGCATTCCACTCTGGACAAAGGTCATGAGGAAGGAGGCTCGGCATACGCAAATGCGGGATCGAGCCTCAGGAGTCCACCCGGATATTCTCGAGCATCTCCCCCAAAAAAACCAGAGTCTGCCTACTGTATTGCTTTGTGCTCTCACCTCTGATTTCACTGGGGGCTGTCCCCCACCACCATCTCGCTCTCTCTGTCAAAGAGTTAACTTACAGCTCCAATTCATAAAGTTCCTTGTCATTCTTCCCTTTAACTTCCAGCTGAGTCTCCATCTGGAGCGCGGAACCCACCACGCTTACTAATTATGCCTGGGCTGCTAAGACCCACTCGAGAAGGTGTCTAGGGTGAGGCACCTTTCGCTATTCGAGAGGGCGCCTGCGGCCTACGTAAGTGGTGCAAACTTCTTGTCTTGAAGTTTGATTGGTCTTCCGCGTAAACCAAGCTACTCAGTCTCTTTTCTCCACCGAATTTTCCTACTGAGCTCTCCTCATACTATTATTCTTGACATCTCTGATTAGCATATAAATAGTCGCCTAGGCCATCTCTCCTTCGAATACCCTGGATCAGTTGGGGCTGGTCCCCGGCAGGTGGCGACCGAACAGGGACCTCAGGAGGCAATACTCAAAGAGCTGAGCAGACACGAACCACGCAATCAGCAGGCAATAAGCATGGAGCTCAGCAGTGACGAATCATGCTGCTCAACTGGCAATAATCAAGCACGTGACCAGGCAGGAATCACGCAGCTCAGCTGGCAATTGTCAAGCAGATGAGCCGACAGGAATCACGCAGCTCAGCAGGCCCTGATCACGTGACTCTGCAGGCACTGATCACGTGGCTGATCAAGTCCAGATCACGTGACTGAGCATGCACTGATCACGTGGCTATCATGCACTGATGACGTGACTGCGCATGCACTGATGACGTGGCTGATCGGGCACTGATCACATGGCTCATCATGCACTGATCACGTGTTTATCAGGCAATGATCAGTGACTGACAGGCGCTGATCATGGGACTGTGCACGCACTGATCACGTGGCTATCATGCACTGATCACGTGACTGCGCATGCACTGATGACGTGGCTGTTCGGGCACTGATCACGTGTTTATCAGGCAGTGATCAGTGACTGACAGGCGCTGATCAGGGGACTGTGCACGCACTGATCAGGTGGCTGATCAGGAACTGACCACCTGACCGCGCATGCAGTGATCACGTGGCTGGTCGTTCACTGATCACGTGTTTATCATACGGTGATCACGTGACTGAGAGGCGCTGATCACGTGACTGTGCCGTCAGTGATCACGTGGCTGAGCAGGCACTGATATCGTGACTGAGCATGCACTGATCATGTGCCGGGAGCCGGGGAGGCATTCCACTCTGGACAAAGGTCATGAGGAAGGAGGCTCGGCATACGCAAATGCGGGATCGAGCCTCAGGAGTCCACCCGGATATTCTCGAGCATCTCCCCCCCAAAAAACCGGAGTCTGCCTACTGTATTGCTTTGTGCTCTCACCTCTGATTTCACTGGGGGCTGTCCCCCACCACCATCTCGCTCTCTCTGTCAAAGAGTTAACTTACAGCTCCAATTCATAAAGTTCCTTGTCATTCTTCCCTTTAACTTCCAGCTGAGTCTCCATCTGGAGCGCGGAACCCACCACGCTTACTAATTATGCCTGGGCTGCTAAGACCCACTCGAGAAGGTGTCTAGGGTGAGGCACCTTTCGCTATTCGAGAGGGCGCCTGCGGCCTACGTAAGTGGTGCAAACTTCTTGTCTTGAAGTTTGATTGGTCTTCCGCGTAAACCAAGCTACTCAGTCTCTTTTCTCCACCGAATTTTCCTACTGAGCTCTCCTCATACTATTATTCTTGACATCTCTGATTAGCATATAAATAGTCGCCTAGGCCATCTCTCCTTCGAATACCCTGGATCAGTTGGGGCTGGTCCCCGGCAGGTGGCGACCGAACAGGGACCTCAGGAGGCAATACTCAAAGAGCTGAGCAGACACGAACCACGCAATCAGCAGGCAATAAGCATGGAGCTCAGCAGTGACGAATCATGCTGCTCAACTGGCAATAATCAAGCACGTGACCAGGCAGGAATCACGCAGCTCAGCTGGCAATTGTCAAGCAGATGAGCCGACAGGAATCACGCAGCTCAGCTGGCAATTGTCATGCAGATGAGCCGGCAGGAATCACGCAGCTCAGCAGGCCCTGATCACGTGACTCTGCAGGCACTGATCACGTGGCTGATCAAGTCCAGATCACGTGACTGAGCATGCACTGATCACGTGGCTATCATGCACTGATGACGTGACTGCGCATGCACTGATGACGTGGCTGATCGGGCACTGATCACATGGCTCATCATGCACTGATCACGTGTTTATCAGGCAATGATCAGTGACTGACAGGCGCTGATCATGGGACTGTGCACGCACTGATCACGTGGCTATCATGCACTGATCACGTGACTGCGCATGCACTGATGACGTGGCTGTTCGGGCACTGATCACGTGTTTATCAGGCAGTGATCAGTGACTGACAGGCGCTGATCAGGGGACTGTGCACGCACTGATCAGGTGGCTGATCAGGAACTGACCACCTGACCGCGCATGCAGTGATCACGTGGCTGGTCGTTCACTGATCACGTGTTTATCATACGGTGATCACGTGACTGAGAGGCGCTGATCACGTGACTGTGCCGTCAGTGATCACGTGGCTGAGCAGGCACTGATATCGTGACTGAGCATGCACTGATCATGTGCCGGGAGCCGGGGAGGCATTCCACTCTGGACAAAGGTCATGAGGAAGGAGGCTCGGCATACGCAAATGCGGGATCGAGCCTCAGGAGTCCACCCGGATATTCTCGAGCATCTCCCCCCAAAAAAACCGGAGTCTGCCTACTGTATTGCTTTGTGCTCTCACCTCTGATTTCACTGGGGGCTGTCCCCCACCACCATCTCGCTCTCTCTGTCAAAGAGTTAACTTACAGCTCCAATTCATAAAGTTCCTTGTCATTCTTCCCTTTAACTTCCAGCTGAGTCTCCATCTGGAGCGCGGAACCCACCACGCTTACTAATTATGCCTGGGCTGCTAAGACCCACTCGAGAAGGTGTCTAGGGTGAGGCACCTTTCGCTATTCGAGAGGGCGCCTGCGGCCTACGTAAGTGGTGCAAACTTCTTGTCTTGAAGTTTGATTGGTCTTCCGCGTAAACCAAGCTACTCAGTCTCTTTTCTCCACCGAATTTTCCTACTGAGCTCTCCTCATACTATTATTCTTGACATCTCTGATTAGCATATAAATAGTCGCCTAGGCCATCTCTCCTTCGAATACCCTGGATCAGTTGGGGCTGGTCCCCGGCAGGTGGCGACCGAACAGGGACCTCAGGAGGCAATACTCAAAGAGCTGAGCAGACACGAACCACGCAATCAGCAGGCAATAAGCATGGAGCTCAGCAGTGACGAATCATGCTGCTCAACTGGCAATAATCAAGCACGTGACCAGGCAGGAATCACGCAGCTCAGCTGGCAATTGTCAAGCAGATGAGCCGACAGGAATCACGCAGCTCAGCTGGCAATTGTCATGCAGATGAGCCGGCAGGAATCACGCAGCTCAGCAGGCCCTGATCACGTGACTCTGCAGGCACTGATCACGTGGCTGATCAAGTCCAGATCACGTGACTGAGCATGCACTGATCACGTGGCTATCATGCACTGATGACGTGACTGCGCATGCACTGATGACGTGGCTGATCGGGCACTGATCACATGGCTCATCATGCACTGATCACGTGTTTATCAGGCAATGATCAGTGACTGACAGGCGCTGATCATGGGACTGTGCACGCACTGATCACGTGGCTATCATGCACTGATCACGTGACTGCGCATGCACTGATGACGTGGCTGTTCGGGCACTGATCACGTGTTTATCAGGCAGTGATCAGTGACTGACAGGCGCTGATCAGGGGACTGTGCACGCACTGATCAGGTGGCTGATCAGGAACTGACCACCTGACCGCGCATGCAGTGATCACGTGGCTGGTCGTTCACTGATCACGTGTTTATCATACGGTGATCACGTGACTGAGAGGCGCTGATCACGTGACTGTGCCGTCAGTGATCACGTGGCTGAGCAGGCACTGATATCGTGACTGAGCATGCACTGATCATGTGCCGGGAGCCGGGGAGGCATTCCACTCTGGACAAAGGTCATGAGGAAGGAGGCTCGGCATACGCAAATGCGGGATCGAGCCTCAGGAGTCCACCCGGATATTCTCGAGCATCTCCCCCCAAAAAACCGGAGTCTGCCTACTGTATTGCTTTGTGCTCTCACCTCTGATTTCACTGGGGGCTGTCCCCCACCACCATCTCGCTCTCTCTGTCAAAGAGTTAACTTACAGCTCCAATTCATAAAGTTCCTTGTCATTCTTCCCTTTAACTTCCAGCTGAGTCTCCATCTGGAGCGCGGAACCCACCACGCTTACTAATTATGCCTGGGCTGCTAAGACCCACTCGAGAAGGTGTCTAGGGTGAGGCACCTTTCGCTATTCGAGAGGGCGCCTGCGGCCTACGTAAGTGGTGCAAACTTCTTGTCTTGAAGTTTGATTGGTCTTCCGCGTAAACCAAGCTACTCAGTCTCTTTTCTCCACCGAATTTTCCTACTGAGCTCTCCTCATACTATTATTCTTGACATCTCTGATTAGCATATAAATAGTCGCCTAGGCCATCTCTCCTTCGAATACCCTGGATCAGTTGGGGCTGGTCCCCGGCAGGTGGCGACCGAACAGGGACCTCAGGAGGCAATACTCAAAGAGCTGAGCAGACACGAACCACGCAATCAGCAGGCAATAAGCATGGAGCTCAGCAGTGACGAATCATGCTGCTCAACTGGCAATAATCAAGCACGTGACCAGGCAGGAATCACGCAGCTCAGCTGGCAATTGTCAAGCAGATGAGCCGACAGGAATCACGCAGCTCAGCTGGCAATTGTCATGCAGATGAGCCGGCAGGAATCACGCAGCTCAGCAGGCCCTGATCACGTGACTCTGCAGGCACTGATCACGTGGCTGATCAAGTCCAGATCACGTGACTGAGCATGCACTGATCACGTGGCTATCATGCACTGATGACGTGACTGCGCATGCACTGATGACGTGGCTGATCGGGCACTGATCACATGGCTCATCATGCACTGATCACGTGTTTATCAGGCAATGATCAGTGACTGACAGGCGCTGATCATGGGACTGTGCACGCACTGATCACGTGGCTATCATGCACTGATCACGTGACTGCGCATGCACTGATGACGTGGCTGTTCGGGCACTGATCACGTGTTTATCAGGCAGTGATCAGTGACTGACAGGCGCTGATCAGGGGACTGTGCACGCACTGATCAGGTGGCTGATCAGGAACTGACCACCTGACCGCGCATGCAGTGATCACGTGGCTGGTCGTTCACTGATCACGTGTTTATCATACGGTGATCACGTGACTGAGAGGCGCTGATCACGTGACTGTGCCGTCAGTGATCACGTGGCTGAGCAGGCACTGATATCGTGACTGAGCATGCACTGATCATGTGCCGGGAGCCGGGGAGGCATTCCACTCTGGACAAAGGTCATGAGGAAGGAGGCTCGGCATACGCAAATGCGGGATCGAGCCTCAGGAGTCCACCCGGATATTCTCGAGCATCTCCCCCAAAAAACCGGAGTCTGCCTACTGTATTGCTTTGTGCTCTCACCTCTGATTTCACTGGGGGCTGTCCCCCACCACCATCTCGCTCTCTCTGTCAAAGAGTTAACTTACAGCTCCAATTCATAAAGTTCCTTGTCATTCTTCCCTTTAACTTCCAGCTGAGTCTCCATCTGGAGCGCGGAACCCACCACGCTTACTAATTATGCCTGGGCTGCTAAGACCCACTCGAGAAGGTGTCTAGGGTGAGGCACCTTTCGCTATTCGAGAGGGCGCCTGCGGCCTACGTAAGTGGTGCAAACTTCTTGTCTTGAAGTTTGATTGGTCTTCCGCGTAAACCAAGCTACTCAGTCTCTTTTCTCCACCGAATTTTCCTACTGAGCTCTCCTCATACTATTATTCTTGACATCTCTGATTAGCATATAAATAGTCGCCTAGGCCATCTCTCCTTCGAATACCCTGGATCAGTTGGGGCTGGTCCCCGGCAGGTGGCGACCGAACAGGGACCTCAGGAGGCAATACTCAAAGAGCTGAGCAGACACGAACCACGCAATCAGCAGGCAATAAGCATGGAGCTCAGCAGTGACGAATCATGCTGCTCAACTGGCAATAATCAAGCACGTGACCAGGCAGGAATCACGCAGCTCAGCTGGCAATTGTCAAGCAGATGAGCCGACAGGAATCACGCAGCTCAGCTGGCAATTGTCATGCAGATGAGCCGGCAGGAATCACGCAGCTCAGCAGGCCCTGATCACGTGACTCTGCAGGCACTGATCACGTGGCTGATCAAGTCCAGATCACGTGACTGAGCATGCACTGATCACGTGGCTATCATGCACTGATGACGTGACTGCGCATGCACTGATGACGTGGCTGATCGGGCACTGATCACATGGCTCATCATGCACTGATCACGTGTTTATCAGGCAATGATCAGTGACTGACAGGCGCTGATCATGGGACTGTGCACGCACTGATCACGTGGCTATCATGCACTGATCACGTGACTGCGCATGCACTGATGACGTGGCTGTTCGGGCACTGATCACGTGTTTATCAGGCAGTGATCAGTGACTGACAGGCGCTGATCAGGGGACTGTGCACGCACTGATCAGGTGGCTGATCAGGAACTGACCACCTGACCGCGCATGCAGTGATCACGTGGCTGGTCGTTCACTGATCACGTGTTTATCATACGGTGATCACGTGACTGAGAGGCGCTGATCACGTGACTGTGCCGTCAGTGATCACGTGGCTGAGCAGGCACTGATATCGTGACTGAGCATGCACTGATCATGTGCCGGGAGCCGGGGAGGCATTCCACTCTGGACAAAGGTCATGAGGAAGGAGGCTCGGCATACGCAAATGCGGGATCGAGCCTCAGGAGTCCACCCGGATATTCTCGAGCATCTCCCCCCCAAAAAAACCGGAGTCTGCCTACTGTATTGCTTTGTGCTCTCACCTCTGATTTCACTGGGGGCTGTCCCCCACCACCATCTCGCTCTCTCTGTCAAAGAGTTAACTTACAGCTCCAATTCATAAAGTTCCTTGTCATTCTTCCCTTTAACTTCCAGCTGAGTCTCCATCTGGAGCGCGGAACCCACCACGCTTACTAATTATGCCTGGGCTGCTAAGACCCACTCGAGAAGGTGTCTAGGGTGAGGCACCTTTCGCTATTCGAGAGGGCGCCTGCGGCCTACGTAAGTGGTGCAAACTTCTTGTCTTGAAGTTTGATTGGTCTTCCGCGTAAACCAAGCTACTCAGTCTCTTTTCTCCACCGAATTTTCCTACTGAGCTCTCCTCATACTATTATTCTTGACATCTCTGATTAGCATATAAATAGTCGCCTAGGCCATCTCTCCTTCGAATACCCTGGATCAGTTGGGGCTGGTCCCCGGCAGGTGGCGACCGAACAGGGACCTCAGGAGGCAATACTCAAAGAGCTGAGCAGACACGAACCACGCAATCAGCAGGCAATAAGCATGGAGCTCAGCAGTGACGAATCATGCTGCTCAACTGGCAATAATCAAGCACGTGACCAGGCAGGAATCACGCAGCTCAGCTGGCAATTGTCAAGCAGATGAGCCGACAGGAATCACGCAGCTCAGCTGGCAATTGTCATGCAGATGAGCCGGCAGGAATCACGCAGCTCAGCAGGCCCTGATCACGTGACTCTGCAGGCACTGATCACGTGGCTGATCAAGTCCAGATCACGTGACTGAGCATGCACTGATCACGTGGCTATCATGCACTGATGACGTGACTGCGCATGCACTGATGACGTGGCTGATCGGGCACTGATCACATGGCTCATCATGCACTGATCACGTGTTTATCAGGCAATGATCAGTGACTGACAGGCGCTGATCATGGGACTGTGCACGCACTGATCACGTGGCTATCATGCACTGATCACGTGACTGCGCATGCACTGATGACGTGGCTGTTCGGGCACTGATCACGTGTTTATCAGGCAGTGATCAGTGACTGACAGGCGCTGATCAGGGGACTGTGCACGCACTGATCAGGTGGCTGATCAGGAACTGACCACCTGACCGCGCATGCAGTGATCACGTGGCTGGTCGTTCACTGATCACGTGTTTATCATACGGTGATCACGTGACTGAGAGGCGCTGATCACGTGACTGTGCCGTCAGTGATCACGTGGCTGAGCAGGCACTGATATCGTGACTGAGCATGCACTGATCATGTGCCGGGAGCCGGGGAGGCATTCCACTCTGGACAAAGGTCATGAGGAAGGAGGCTCGGCATACGCAAATGCGGGATCGAGCCTCAGGAGTCCACCCGGATATTCTCGAGCATCTCCCCCCAAAAAAACCGGAGTCTGCCTACTGTATTGCTTTGTGCTCTCACCTCTGATTTCACTGGGGGCTGTCCCCCACCACCATCTCGCTCTCTCTGTCAAAGAGTTAACTTACAGCTCCAATTCATAAAGTTCCTTGTCATTCTTCCCTTTAACTTCCAGCTGAGTCTCCATCTGGAGCGCGGAACCCACCACGCTTACTAATTATGCCTGGGCTGCTAAGACCCACTCGAGAAGGTGTCTAGGGTGAGGCACCTTTCGCTATTCGAGAGGGCGCCTGCGGCCTACGTAAGTGGTGCAAACTTCTTGTCTTGAAGTTTGATTGGTCTTCCGCGTAAACCAAGCTACTCAGTCTCTTTTCTCCACCGAATTTTCCTACTGAGCTCTCCTCATACTATTATTCTTGACATCTCTGATTAGCATATAAATAGTCGCCTAGGCCATCTCTCCTTCGAATACCCTGGATCAGTTGGGGCTGGTCCCCGGCAGGTGGCGACCGAACAGGGACCTCAGGAGGCAATACTCAAAGAGCTGAGCAGACACGAACCACGCAATCAGCAGGCAATAAGCATGGAGCTCAGCAGTGACGAATCATGCTGCTCAACTGGCAATAATCAAGCACGTGACCAGGCAGGAATCACGCAGCTCAGCTGGCAATTGTCAAGCAGATGAGCCGACAGGAATCACGCAGCTCAGCTGGCAATTGTCATGCAGATGAGCCGGCAGGAATCACGCAGCTCAGCAGGCCCTGATCACGTGACTCTGCAGGCACTGATCACGTGGCTGATCAAGTCCAGATCACGTGACTGAGCATGCACTGATCACGTGGCTATCATGCACTGATGACGTGACTGCGCATGCACTGATGACGTGGCTGATCGGGCACTGATCACATGGCTCATCATGCACTGATCACGTGTTTATCAGGCAATGATCAGTGACTGACAGGCGCTGATCATGGGACTGTGCACGCACTGATCACGTGGCTATCATGCACTGATCACGTGACTGCGCATGCACTGATGACGTGGCTGTTCGGGCACTGATCACGTGTTTATCAGGCAGTGATCAGTGACTGACAGGCGCTGATCAGGGGACTGTGCACGCACTGATCAGGTGGCTGATCAGGAACTGACCACCTGACCGCGCATGCAGTGATCACGTGGCTGGTCGTTCACTGATCACGTGTTTATCATACGGTGATCACGTGACTGAGAGGCGCTGATCACGTGACTGTGCCGTCAGTGATCACGTGGCTGAGCAGGCACTGATATCGTGACTGAGCATGCACTGATCATGTGCCGGGAGCCGGGGAGGCATTCCACTCTGGACAAAGGTCATGAGGAAGGAGGCTCGGCATACGCAAATGCGGGATCGAGCCTCAGGAGTCCACCCGGATATTCTCGAGCATCTCCCCCCAAAAAACCGGAGTCTGCCTACTGTATTGCTTTGTGCTCTCACCTCTGATTTCACTGGGGGCTGTCCCCCACCACCATCTCGCTCTCTCTGTCAAAGAGTTAACTTACAGCTCCAATTCATAAAGTTCCTTGTCATTCTTCCCTTTAACTTCCAGCTGAGTCTCCATCTGGAGCGCGGAACCCACCACGCTTACTAATTATGCCTGGGCTGCTAAGACCCACTCGAGAAGGTGTCTAGGGTGAGGCACCTTTCGCTATTCGAGAGGCGCCTGCGGCCTACGTAAGTGGTGCAAACTTCTTGTCTTGAAGTTTGATTGGTCTTCCGCGTAAACCAAGCTACTCAGTCTCTTTTCTCCACCGAATTTTCCTACTGAGCTCTCCTCATACTATTATTCTTGACATCTCTGATTAGCATATAAATAGTCGCCTAGGCCATCTCTCCTTCGAATACCCTGGATCAGTTGGGGCTGGTCCCCGGCAGGTGGCGACCGAACAGGGACCTCAGGAGGCAATACTCAAAGAGCTGAGCAGACACGAACCACGCAATCAGCAGGCAATAAGCATGGAGCTCAGCAGTGACGAATCATGCTGCTCAACTGGCAATAATCAAGCACGTGACCAGGCAGGAATCACGCAGCTCAGCTGGCAATTGTCAAGCAGATGAGCCGACAGGAATCACGCAGCTCAGCTGGCAATTGTCATGCAGATGAGCCGGCAGGAATCACGCAGCTCAGCAGGCCCTGATCACGTGACTCTGCAGGCACTGATCACGTGGCTGATCAAGTCCAGATCACGTGACTGAGCATGCACTGATCACGTGGCTATCATGCACTGATGACGTGACTGCGCATGCACTGATGACGTGGCTGATCGGGCACTGATCACATGGCTCATCATGCACTGATCACGTGTTTATCAGGCAATGATCAGTGACTGACAGGCGCTGATCATGGGACTGTGCACGCACTGATCACGTGGCTATCATGCACTGATCACGTGACTGCGCATGCACTGATGACGTGGCTGTTCGGGCACTGATCACGTGTTTATCAGGCAGTGATCAGTGACTGACAGGCGCTGATCAGGGGACTGTGCACGCACTGATCAGGTGGCTGATCAGGAACTGACCACCTGACCGCGCATGCAGTGATCACGTGGCTGGTCGTTCACTGATCACGTGTTTATCATACGGTGATCACGTGACTGAGAGGCGCTGATCACGTGACTGTGCCGTCAGTGATCACGTGGCTGAGCAGGCACTGATATCGTGACTGAGCATGCACTGATCATGTGCCGGGAGCCGGGGAGGCATTCCACTCTGGACAAAGGTCATGAGGAAGGAGGCTCGGCATACGCAAATGCGGGATCGAGCCTCAGGAGTCCACCCGGATATTCTCGAGCATCTCCCCCCAAAACCGGAGTCTGCCTACTGTATTGCTTTGTGCTCTCACCTCTGATTTCACTGGGGGCTGTCCCCCACCACCATCTCGCTCTCTCTGTCAAAGAGTTAACTTACAGCTCCAATTCATAAAGTTCCTTGTCATTCTTCCCTTTAACTTCCAGCTGAGTCTCCATCTGGAGCGCGGAACCCACCACGCTTACTAATTATGCCTGGGCTGCTAAGACCCACTCGAGAAGGTGTCTAGGGTGAGGCACCTTTCGCTATTCGAGAGGGCGCCTGCGGCCTACGTAAGTGGTGCAAACTTCTTGTCTTGAAGTTTGATTGGTCTTCCGCGTAAACCAAGCTACTCAGTCTCTTTTCTCCACCGAATTTTCCTACTGAGCTCTCCTCATACTATTATTCTTGACATCTCTGATTAGCATATAAATAGTCGCCTAGGCCATCTCTCCTTCGAATACCCTGGATCAGTTGGGGCTGGTCCCCGGCAGGTGGCGACCGAACAGGGACCTCAGGAGGCAATACTCAAAGAGCTGAGCAGACACGAACCACGCAATCAGCAGGCAATAAGCATGGAGCTCAGCAGTGACGAATCATGCTGCTCAACTGGCAATAATCAAGCACGTGACCAGGCAGGAATCACGCAGCTCAGCTGGCAATTGTCAAGCAGATGAGCCGACAGGAATCACGCAGCTCAGCTGGCAATTGTCATGCAGATGAGCCGGCAGGAATCACGCAGCTCAGCAGGCCCTGATCACGTGACTCTGCAGGCACTGATCACGTGGCTGATCAAGTCCAGATCACGTGACTGAGCATGCACTGATCACGTGGCTATCATGCACTGATGACGTGACTGCGCATGCACTGATGACGTGGCTGATCGGGCACTGATCACATGGCTCATCATGCACTGATCACGTGTTTATCAGGCAATGATCAGTGACTGACAGGCGCTGATCATGGGACTGTGCACGCACTGATCACGTGGCTATCATGCACTGATCACGTGACTGCGCATGCACTGATGACGTGGCTGTTCGGGCACTGATCACGTGTTTATCAGGCAGTGATCAGTGACTGACAGGCGCTGATCAGGGGACTGTGCACGCACTGATCAGGTGGCTGATCAGGAACTGACCACCTGACCGCGCATGCAGTGATCACGTGGCTGGTCGTTCACTGATCACGTGTTTATCATACGGTGATCACGTGACTGAGAGGCGCTGATCACGTGACTGTGCCGTCAGTGATCACGTGGCTGAGCAGGCACTGATATCGTGACTGAGCATGCACTGATCATGTGCCGGGAGCCGGGGAGGCATTCCACTCTGGACAAAGGTCATGAGGAAGGAGGCTCGGCATACGCAAATGCGGGATCGAGCCTCAGGAGTCCACCCGGATATTCTCGAGCATCTCCCCCAAAAAAACCGGAGTCTGCCTACTGTATTGCTTTGTGCTCTCACCTCTGATTTCACTGGGGGCTGTCCCCCACCACCATCTCGCTCTCTCTGTCAAAGAGTTAACTTACAGCTCCAATTCATAAAGTTCCTTGTCATTCTTCCCTTTAACTTCCAGCTGAGTCTCCATCTGGAGCGCGGAACCCACCACGCTTACTAATTATGCCTGGGCTGCTAAGACCCACTCGAGAAGGTGTCTAGGGTGAGGCACCTTTCGCTATTCGAGAGGGCGCCTGCGGCCTACGTAAGTGGTGCAAACTTCTTGTCTTGAAGTTTGATTGGTCTTCCGCGTAAACCAAGCTACTCAGTCTCTTTTCTCCACCGAATTTTCCTACTGAGCTCTCCTCATACTATTATTCTTGACATCTCTGATTAGCATATAAATAGTCGCCTAGGCCATCTCTCCTTCGAATACCCTGGATCAGTTGGGGCTGGTCCCCGGCAGGTGGCGACCGAACAGGGACCTCAGGAGGCAATACTCAAAGAGCTGAGCAGACACGAACCACGCAATCAGCAGGCAATAAGCATGGAGCTCAGCAGTGACGAATCATGCTGCTCAACTGGCAATAATCAAGCACGTGACCAGGCAGGAATCACGCAGCTCAGCTGGCAATTGTCAAGCAGATGAGCCGACAGGAATCACGCAGCTCAGCTGGCAATTGTCATGCAGATGAGCCGGCAGGAATCACGCAGCTCAGCAGGCCCTGATCACGTGACTCTGCAGGCACTGATCACGTGGCTGATCAAGTCCAGATCACGTGACTGAGCATGCACTGATCACGTGGCTATCATGCACTGATGACGTGACTGCGCATGCACTGATGACGTGGCTGATCGGGCACTGATCACATGGCTCATCATGCACTGATCACGTGTTTATCAGGCAATGATCAGTGACTGACAGGCGCTGATCATGGGACTGTGCACGCACTGATCACGTGGCTATCATGCACTGATCACGTGACTGCGCATGCACTGATGACGTGGCTGTTCGGGCACTGATCACGTGTTTATCAGGCAGTGATCAGTGACTGACAGGCGCTGATCAGGGGACTGTGCACGCACTGATCAGGTGGCTGATCAGGAACTGACCACCTGACCGCGCATGCAGTGATCACGTGGCTGGTCGTTCACTGATCACGTGTTTATCATACGGTGATCACGTGACTGAGAGGCGCTGATCACGTGACTGTGCCGTCAGTGATCACGTGGCTGAGCAGGCACTGATATCGTGACTGAGCATGCACTGATCATGTGCCGGGAGCCGGGGAGGCATTCCACTCTGGACAAAGGTCATGAGGAAGGAGGCTCGGCATACGCAAATGCGGGATCGAGCCTCAGGAGTCCACCCGGATATTCTCGAGCATCTCCCCCCAAAAACCGGAGTCTGCCTACTGTATTGCTTTGTGCTCTCACCTCTGATTTCACTGGGGGCTGTCCCCCACCACCATCTCGCTCTCTCTGTCAAAGAGTTAACTTACAGCTCCAATTCATAAAGTTCCTTGTCATTCTTCCCTTTAACTTCCAGCTGAGTCTCCATCTGGAGCGCGGAACCCACCACGCTTACTAATTATGCCTGGGCTGCTAAGACCCACTCGAGAAGGTGTCTAGGGTGAGGCACCTTTCGCTATTCGAGAGGGCGCCTGCGGCCTACGTAAGTGGTGCAAACTTCTTGTCTTGAAGTTTGATTGGTCTTCCGCGTAAACCAAGCTACTCAGTCTCTTTTCTCCACCGAATTTTCCTACTGAGCTCTCCTCATACTATTATTCTTGACATCTCTGATTAGCATATAAATAGTCGCCTAGGCCATCTCTCCTTCGAATACCCTGGATCAGTTGGGGCTGGTCCCCGGCAGGTGGCGACCGAACAGGGACCTCAGGAGGCAATACTCAAAGAGCTGAGCAGACACGAACCACGCAATCAGCAGGCAATAAGCATGGAGCTCAGCAGTGACGAATCATGCTGCTCAACTGGCAATAATCAAGCACGTGACCAGGCAGGAATCACGCAGCTCAGCTGGCAATTGTCAAGCAGATGAGCCGACAGGAATCACGCAGCTCAGCTGGCAATTGTCATGCAGATGAGCCGGCAGGAATCACGCAGCTCAGCAGGCCCTGATCACGTGACTCTGCAGGCACTGATCACGTGGCTGATCAAGTCCAGATCACGTGACTGAGCATGCACTGATCACGTGGCTATCATGCACTGATGACGTGACTGCGCATGCACTGATGACGTGGCTGATCGGGCACTGATCACATGGCTCATCATGCACTGATCACGTGTTTATCAGGCAATGATCAGTGACTGACAGGCGCTGATCATGGGACTGTGCACGCACTGATCACGTGGCTATCATGCACTGATCACGTGACTGCGCATGCACTGATGACGTGGCTGTTCGGGCACTGATCACGTGTTTATCAGGCAGTGATCAGTGACTGACAGGCGCTGATCAGGGGACTGTGCACGCACTGATCAGGTGGCTGATCAGGAACTGACCACCTGACCGCGCATGCAGTGATCACGTGGCTGGTCGTTCACTGATCACGTGTTTATCATACGGTGATCACGTGACTGAGAGGCGCTGATCACGTGACTGTGCCGTCAGTGATCACGTGGCTGAGCAGGCACTGATATCGTGACTGAGCATGCACTGATCATGTGCCGGGAGCCGGGGAGGCATTCCACTCTGGACAAAGGTCATGAGGAAGGAGGCTCGGCATACGCAAATGCGGGATCGAGCCTCAGGAGTCCACCCGGATATTCTCGAGCATCTCCCCCCAAAAACCGGAGTCTGCCTACTGTATTGCTTTGTGCTCTCACCTCTGATTTCACTGGGGGCTGTCCCCCACCACCATCTCGCTCTCTCTGTCAAAGAGTTAACTTACAGCTCCAATTCATAAAGTTCCTTGTCATTCTTCCCTTTAACTTCCAGCTGAGTCTCCATCTGGAGCGCGGAACCCACCACGCTTACTAATTATGCCTGGGCTGCTAAGACCCACTCGAGAAGGTGTCTAGGGTGAGGCACCTTTCGCTATTCGAGAGGGCGCCTGCGGCCTACGTAAGTGGTGCAAACTTCTTGTCTTGAAGTTTGATTGGTCTTCCGCGTAAACCAAGCTACTCAGTCTCTTTTCTCCACCGAATTTTCCTACTGAGCTCTCCTCATACTATTATTCTTGACATCTCTGATTAGCATATAAATAGTCGCCTAGGCCATCTCTCCTTCGAATACCCTGGATCAGTTGGGGCTGGTCCCCGGCAGGTGGCGACCGAACAGGGACCTCAGGAGGCAATACTCAAAGAGCTGAGCAGACACGAACCACGCAATCAGCAGGCAATAAGCATGGAGCTCAGCAGTGACGAATCATGCTGCTCAACTGGCAATAATCAAGCACGTGACCAGGCAGGAATCACGCAGCTCAGCTGGCAATTGTCAAGCAGATGAGCCGACAGGAATCACGCAGCTCAGCTGGCAATTGTCATGCAGATGAGCCGGCAGGAATCACGCAGCTCAGCAGGCCCTGATCACGTGACTCTGCAGGCACTGATCACGTGGCTGATCAAGTCCAGATCACGTGACTGAGCATGCACTGATCACGTGGCTATCATGCACTGATGACGTGACTGCGCATGCACTGATGACGTGGCTGATCGGGCACTGATCACATGGCTCATCATGCACTGATCACGTGTTTATCAGGCAATGATCAGTGACTGACAGGCGCTGATCATGGGACTGTGCACGCACTGATCACGTGGCTATCATGCACTGATCACGTGACTGCGCATGCACTGATGACGTGGCTGTTCGGGCACTGATCACGTGTTTATCAGGCAGTGATCAGTGACTGACAGGCGCTGATCAGGGGACTGTGCACGCACTGATCAGGTGGCTGATCAGGAACTGACCACCTGACCGCGCATGCAGTGATCACGTGGCTGGTCGTTCACTGATCACGTGTTTATCATACGGTGATCACGTGACTGAGAGGCGCTGATCACGTGACTGTGCCGTCAGTGATCACGTGGCTGAGCAGGCACTGATATCGTGACTGAGCATGCACTGATCATGTGCCGGGAGCCGGGGAGGCATTCCACTCTGGACAAAGGTCATGAGGAAGGAGGCTCGGCATACGCAAATGCGGGATCGAGCCTCAGGAGTCCACCCGGATATTCTCGAGCATCTCCCCCCAAAAAACCGGAGTCTGCCTACTGTATTGCTTTGTGCTCTCACCTCTGATTTCACTGGGGGCTGTCCCCCACCACCATCTCTCTCTCTGTCAAAGAGTTAACTTACAGCTCCAATTCATAAAGTTCCTTGTCATTCTTCCCTTTAACTTCCAGCTGAGTCTCCATCTGGAGCGCGGAACCCACCACGCTTACTAATTATGCCTGGGCTGCTAAGACCCACTCGAGAAGGTGTCTAGGGTGAGGCACCTTTCGCTATTCGAGAGGGCGCCTGCGGCCTACGTAAGTGGTGCAAACTTCTTGTCTTGAAGTTTGATTGGTCTTCCGCGTAAACCAAGCTACTCAGTCTCTTTTCTCCACCGAATTTTCCTACTGAGCTCTCCTCATACTATTATTCTTGACATCTCTGATTAGCATATAAATAGTCGCCTAGGCCATCTCTCCTTCGAATACCCTGGATCAGTTGGGGCTGGTCCCCGGCAGGTGGCGACCGAACAGGGACCTCAGGAGGCAATACTCAAAGAGCTGAGCAGACACGAACCACGCAATCAGCAGGCAATAAGCATGGAGCTCAGCAGTGACGAATCATGCTGCTCAACTGGCAATAATCAAGCACGTGACCAGGCAGGAATCACGCAGCTCAGCTGGCAATTGTCAAGCAGATGAGCCGACAGGAATCACGCAGCTCAGCTGGCAATTGTCATGCAGATGAGCCGGCAGGAATCACGCAGCTCAGCAGGCCCTGATCACGTGACTCTGCAGGCACTGATCACGTGGCTGATCAAGTCCAGATCACGTGACTGAGCATGCACTGATCACGTGGCTATCATGCACTGATGACGTGACTGCGCATGCACTGATGACGTGGCTGATCGGGCACTGATCACATGGCTCATCATGCACTGATCACGTGTTTATCAGGCAATGATCAGTGACTGACAGGCGCTGATCATGGGACTGTGCACGCACTGATCACGTGGCTATCATGCACTGATCACGTGACTGCGCATGCACTGATGACGTGGCTGTTCGGGCACTGATCACGTGTTTATCAGGCAGTGATCAGTGACTGACAGGCGCTGATCAGGGGACTGTGCACGCACTGATCAGGTGGCTGATCAGGAACTGACCACCTGACCGCGCATGCAGTGATCACGTGGCTGGTCGTTCACTGATCACGTGTTTATCATACGGTGATCACGTGACTGAGAGGCGCTGATCACGTGACTGTGCCGTCAGTGATCACGTGGCTGAGCAGGCACTGATATCGTGACTGAGCATGCACTGATCATGTGCCGGGAGCCGGGGAGGCATTCCACTCTGGACAAAGGTCATGAGGAAGGAGGCTCGGCATACGCAAATGCGGGATCGAGCCTCAGGAGTCCACCCGGATATTCTCGAGCATCTCCCCCCCAAAAAAACCGGAGTCTGCCTACTGTATTGCTTTGTGCTCTCACCTCTGATTTCACTGGGGGCTGTCCCCCACCACCATCTCGCTCTCTCTGTCAAAGAGTTAACTTACAGCTCCAATTCATAAAGTTCCTTGTCATTCTTCCCTTTAACTTCCAGCTGAGTCTCCATCTGGAGCGCGGAACCCACCACGCTTACTAATTATGCCTGGGCTGCTAAGACCCACTCGAGAAGGTGTCTAGGGTGAGGCACCTTTCGCTATTCGAGAGGGCGCCTGCGGCCTACGTAAGTGGTGCAAACTTCTTGTCTTGAAGTTTGATTGGTCTTCCGCGTAAACCAAGCTACTCAGTCTCTTTTCTCCACCGAATTTTCCTACTGAGCTCTCCTCATACTATTATTCTTGACATCTCTGATTAGCATATAAATAGTCGCCTAGGCCATCTCTCCTTCGAATACCCTGGATCAGTTGGGGCTGGTCCCCGGCAGGTGGCGACCGAACAGGGACCTCAGGAGGCAATACTCAAAGAGCTGAGCAGACACGAACCACGCAATCAGCAGGCAATAAGCATGGAGCTCAGCAGTGACGAATCATGCTGCTCAACTGGCAATAATCAAGCACGTGACCAGGCAGGAATCACGCAGCTCAGCTGGCAATTGTCAAGCAGATGAGCCGACAGGAATCACGCAGCTCAGCTGGCAATTGTCATGCAGATGAGCCGGCAGGAATCACGCAGCTCAGCAGGCCCTGATCACGTGACTCTGCAGGCACTGATCACGTGGCTGATCAAGTCCAGATCACGTGACTGAGCATGCACTGATCACGTGGCTATCATGCACTGATGACGTGACTGCGCATGCACTGATGACGTGGCTGATCGGGCACTGATCACATGGCTCATCATGCACTGATCACGTGTTTATCAGGCAATGATCAGTGACTGACAGGCGCTGATCATGGGACTGTGCACGCACTGATCACGTGGCTATCATGCACTGATCACGTGACTGCGCATGCACTGATGACGTGGCTGTTCGGGCACTGATCACGTGTTTATCAGGCAGTGATCAGTGACTGACAGGCGCTGATCAGGGGACTGTGCACGCACTGATCAGGTGGCTGATCAGGAACTGACCACCTGACCGCGCATGCAGTGATCACGTGGCTGGTCGTTCACTGATCACGTGTTTATCATACGGTGATCACGTGACTGAGAGGCGCTGATCACGTGACTGTGCCGTCAGTGATCACGTGGCTGAGCAGGCACTGATATCGTGACTGAGCATGCACTGATCATGTGCCGGGAGCCGGGGAGGCATTCCACTCTGGACAAAGGTCATGAGGAAGGAGGCTCGGCATACGCAAATGCGGGATCGAGCCTCAGGAGTCCACCCGGATATTCTCGAGCATCTCCCCCCAAAAAACCGGAGTCTGCCTACTGTATTGCTTTGTGCTCTCACCTCTGATTTCACTGGGGGCTGTCCCCCACCACCATCTCTCTCTCTGTCAAAGAGTTAACTTACAGCTCCAATTCATAAAGTTCCTTGTCATTCTTCCCTTTAACTTCCAGCTGAGTCTCCATCTGGAGCGCGGAACCCACCACGCTTACTAATTATGCCTGGGCTGCTAAGACCCACTCGAGAAGGTGTCTAGGGTGAGGCACCTTCGCTATTCGAGAGGGCGCCTGCGGCCTACGTAAGTGGTGCAAACTTCTTGTCTTGAAGTTTGATTGGTCTTCCGCGTAAACCAAGCTACTCAGTCTCTTTTCTCCACCGAATTTTCCTACTGAGCTCTCCTCATACTATTATTCTTGACATCTCTGATTAGCATATAAATAGTCGCCTAGGCCATCTCTCCTTCGAATACCCTGGATCAGTTGGGGCTGGTCCCCGGCAGGTGGCGACCGAACAGGGACCTCAGGAGGCAATACTCAAAGAGCTGAGCAGACACGAACCACGCAATCAGCAGGCAATAAGCATGGAGCTCAGCAGTGACGAATCATGCTGCTCAACTGGCAATAATCAAGCACGTGACCAGGCAGGAATCACGCAGCTCAGCTGGCAATTGTCAAGCAGATGAGCCGACAGGAATCACGCAGCTCAGCTGGCAATTGTCATGCAGATGAGCCGGCAGGAATCACGCAGCTCAGCAGGCCCTGATCACGTGACTCTGCAGGCACTGATCACGTGGCTGATCAAGTCCAGATCACGTGACTGAGCATGCACTGATCACGTGGCTATCATGCACTGATGACGTGACTGCGCATGCACTGATGACGTGGCTGATCGGGCACTGATCACATGGCTCATCATGCACTGATCACGTGTTTATCAGGCAATGATCAGTGACTGACAGGCGCTGATCATGGGACTGTGCACGCACTGATCACGTGGCTATCATGCACTGATCACGTGACTGCGCATGCACTGATGACGTGGCTGTTCGGGCACTGATCACGTGTTTATCAGGCAGTGATCAGTGACTGACAGGCGCTGATCAGGGGACTGTGCACGCACTGATCAGGTGGCTGATCAGGAACTGACCACCTGACTGCGCATGCAGTGATCACGTGGCTGGTCGTTCACTGATCACGTGTTTATCATACGGTGATCACGTGACTGAGAGGCGCTGATCACGTGACTGTGCCGTCAGTGATCACGTGGCTGAGCAGGCACTGATATCGTGACTGAGCATGCACTGATCATGTGCCGGGAGCCGGGGAGGCATTCCACTCTGGACAAAGGTCATGAGGAAGGAGGCTCGGCATACGCAAATGCGGGATCGAGCCTCAGGAGTCCACCCGGATATTCTCGAGCATCTCCCCCCAAAAAAACCGGAGTCTGCCTACTGTATTGCTTTGTGCTCTCACCTCTGATTTCACTGGGGGCTGTCCCCCACCACCATCTCTCTCTCTGTCAAAGAGTTAACTTACAGCTCCAATTCATAAAGTTCCTTGTCATTCTTCCCTTTAACTTCCAGCTGAGTCTCCATCTGGAGCGCGGAACCCACCACGCTTACTAATTATGCCTGGGCTGCTAAGACCCACTCGAGAAGGTGTCTAGGGTGAGGCACCTTTCGCTATTCGAGAGGGCGCCTGCGGCCTACGTAAGTGGTGCAAACTTCTTGTCTTGAAGTTTGATTGGTCTTCGTAAACCAAGCTACTCAGTCTCTTTTCTCCACCGAATTTTCCTACTGAGCTCTCCTCATACTATTATTCTTGACATCTCTGATTAGCATATAAATAGTCGCCTAGGCCATCTCTCCTTCGAATACCCTGGATCAGTTGGGGCTGGTCCCCGGCAGGTGGCGACCGAACAGGGACCTCAGGAGGCAATACTCAAAGAGCTGAGCAGACACGAACCACGCAATCAGCAGGCAATAAGCATGGAGCTCAGCAGTGACGAATCATGCTGCTCAACTGGCAATAATCAAGCACGTGACCAGGCAGGAATCACGCAGCTCAGCTGGCAATTGTCAAGCAGATGAGCCGACAGGAATCACGCAGCTCAGCTGGCAATTGTCATGCAGATGAGCCGGCAGGAATCACGCAGCTCAGCAGGCCCTGATCACGTGACTGAGCATGCACTGATCACGTGGCTGATCATACACTGATCACGTGATGATCATGCACTGATCACGTGGCTATCATGCACTGATCACGTGGCTGATCATGCACTGATCACGTGTCTGATCATGCACTGATCACGTGGCTGATCATGCACTGATCACGTAACTGATCATGCACTGATCACGTGGCTATCATGCACTGATCACGTGGCTGAACATGCACTGATCACGTGGCTGATCACACACTGTCACGTGACATATCATGCACTGATCACGTGGCACTCATGCACTGATCACGTGGCTGATCATACTGATCACGTGACTCATGCACTGATCACGTGGCTATCATGCACTGATCACGTGGCTGTCATGGAATGATCACGTAGCAACCATATACTGGTCACGTGACTGATCATGCACTGATCACGTAAATGATCATGCACTGATCACGTGACTGATCATGCACTGATCACGTGACTGATCATGCACTGATCACGTGGCTATCATGCACTGATCACGTGGCTGATCATGCAACGATCACGTAGCAACCATGTACTGGTCACGTGACTGATCATGCACTGATCACGTAATTGATCCTGCACTGATCACGTGGCTCATCATGCACTGATCACGTGGCTGATCACACATGTATCACGTGACTGATCATGCACTGATCACGTGGCTCTCATGCACTGATCACGTGGCTGTCATGCACTGATCACGTGGATATCATGCACTGATCACGTGGCTGATCACACACGTATCACATGACTGATCATGCACTGATCACGTGGCTATCATGCACTGATCACGTGGCTATCATGCACTGATCACGTGGCTGATCATGCAATGATCACGTAGCTACCATGTACTGGTCACGTGACTGATCATGCACTGATCACGTAATTGATCATGCACTGATCACGTGGCTCATCATGCACTGATCCGTGGCTGATCACACTGTATCACGTGACTGATCATGCACTGATCACGTGACTGATCATGCACTGATCACGTGGCTATCATGCACTGATCACGTGGATATCATGCACTGATCACGTGGCTGATCACACACGATCACGTGACTGATCATGCACTGATCACGTAATTGATCATGCACTGATCACGTGACTGATCATGCACTGATCACGTGACTGATCATGCACTGATCACGTGACTGATCATGCACTGATCACGTGGCTATCATGCACTGATCACGTGGCTGATCATGCAATGATCACGCAGCTACCATGTACTGTCACATGACTGATCATGCACTGATCACATAATTGATCATGCACTGATCACGTGGCTTATCATGCACTGATCATGTGACTGATCATGTGCTGATCATGTTTGGTGTCACACACTGATCATGTGCCTATGGAGGCAATGAACATAGAGCTGAGTAGGCAGGAATCAGTCAGCAGGCTATAATCATGGAATTCACCTCTGAGAAATCATGCTGCTGAGCTGGCAATAATCAAGTAGATGAGCAGGCAGGAATTACGCAGCACAGGTGGCAATTGTCAAGCAGCTGACAGGCAGGAATCGTGCAGCTCAGCTGGCAATTGTCAAGCAGATGAGCAGACAGTAATCACGCAGCTCAGCAGGCCCTGATCACGTGACTGAGCATGCACTGATCACGTGGCTGATCACACACTGATCACGTGACTGATCATGCACTGATCACGTGACTGATCATGCACTGATCACGTGGCTATCATGCACTGATCACGTGGCTGACATGCACTGATCACGTGACTGATCATGCACTGATCACGTGGCTGATCATGCACTGATCACGTGACTGATCATGCACTGATCACGTGTCTGATCATGCACTGATCACGTGGCTATCATGCACTGCTCACGTGGCTGATCATGCCATGATCACGCAGCTACCATGTACTGGTCACATGACTGATCATGCACTGATCACGTGACTGATCATGCACTGATCACGTGGCTATCATGCACTACTCACGTGGCTGATCATGCAATGATCATGTAGCTACCATGTACAGGTCACGTGAATGATCATACACCCATCAGGTGACTGATCATGCACTGATCACGTGGCTATCATGCACTGATCACGAGACTGATCATGCACTGATCACGTCTATATCATGCACTGATCACATGACTGCCCATGCACTGATCACGTGGATGATCATACACTAATCTTGTGACAGATCATGCACTGATCACGTGGCTGATCATGCACTGATACCGTGACTGAGCATGGACTGATCACATGACTATCATGTAGTGATCACGTGACTTAATGGCGCTGATCATGTGACTGATCATGCGCTGATCATGTTTGCTATCATACACTGATCATGTGCCTCTGGAGGCAATAAACAAAGAGCTGAGTAGGCACGAATCAAACAGTCAGCAGGCAATAATCATGGAACTCAGGTGTGAGGAATCATGCTGCTCAGCTGGCAATAATCAAGCAGCTGAGCAGGCAGGAATTACGCAGCACAGCTGGCAATTGTCAAGCAGATGACAGGCAGGAATCGTGCAGCTCAGCTGGCAATTGTCAAGCAGATGAGCAGACAGTAATCACGCAGCTCAGCAGGCCCAGATCACGTGACTGAGCATGCACTGTTCACGTGGCTGATCATACACTGATCACGTGATGATCATGCACTGATCACTTGGATATCATGCACTGATCACGTGGCTGATCATACACTGTTCACGTGTCTGACCATGCACTGATCACGTGGCTGATCATACACTGCTCACGTAACTGATCATGCACTGATCACGTGGCTATCATGCACTGATCACGTGGCTGAACATGCACTGTTCACGTGGCTGATCACACACCTGTCACGTGACATATCATGCACTGATCACGTGGCACTCATGCACTGATCACGTGGCTGATCATACTCTGCTCACGTAACTCATGCACACATCACGTGGCTATCATGCACTGCTCACGTGGCTCGTCATGGAATGATCACGTAGCAACCATATACTGGTCACGTGACTGATCATGCACAGATCACGTAAATGATCATGCACTGTTCACGTGACTGATCATGTACTGATCACGTGACTGATCATGCACTGATCACGTGGCTATCATGCACTGCTCAGGTGGCTGATCATGCAACGATCACGTAGCAACCATGTATTGGTCACGTGACTGATCATGCACTGATCACGTAATTGATCCTGCACTGATCACGTGGCTCATCATGCACTGATCACGTGGCTGATCACACATGTATCACGTGACTGATCATGCACTGATCACGTGGCTCTCATGCACTGATCACGTGGCTGTCATGCACTGATCACGTGGCTCTCATGCACTGATCATGTGGCTATCATGCACTGATCACGTGGCTATCATGCACTGATCACGTGGCTGATCATGCAATGATCACGTAGCTACCATGTACTGGTCACGTGACTGATCATGCACTGATCACGTAACTGATCATGCACTGATCACGTGGCTCATCATGCACTGATCACGTGGCTGATCACACTGATCACGTGACTGATCATGCACTGATCACGTGATGATCATGCACTGATCACGTGGCTATCATGCACTGATCACGTGGATATCATGCACTGATCACGTGGCTGATCACACACGATCACGTGACTGATCATGCACTGATCACGTGGCTATCATGCACTGATCACGTGGCTATCATGCACTGATCACGTGGCTGATCATGCAATGATCACGGAGCTACCATGCACTGGTCACGTGACTGATCATGCACTGATCAGGTAATTGATCATGCACTGATCATGTGACTGATCATGCACTGATCACGTGACTGATCATGCAGAGATCACGTGACTGATCACGTGGCTATCATGCACTGCTCACGTGGCTGATCATGCAATGATCACGCAGCTACCATGCACTTGTCACATGACTGATCATGCACTGATCACATAATTGATCATGCACTGATCACGTGGCTTATCATGCACTGATCATGTGACTGATCATGTGCTGATCATGTTTGGTGTCATACACTGATCATGTGCCTATGGAGGCAATGAACATAGAGCTGAGTAGGCAGGAATCAGTCAGCAGGCTATAATCATGGAACTCACCTCTGAGAAATCATGCTGCTCAGCTGGCAATAATCAAGTAGATGAGCAGGCAGGAATTACGCAGCACAGGTGGCAATTGTCAAGCAGATGACAGGCAGGAATCGTGCAGCTCAGCTGGCAATTGTCAAGCAGATGAGCAGACAGTAATCACGCAGCTCAGCAGGCCCTGATCACGTGACTGAGCATGCACTGATCACGTGGCTGATCACACACTGATCACGTGACTGATCATGCACTGATCACGTGACTGATCATGCACTGATCACGTGGCTATCATGCACTGATCACGTGGCTGATCATGCACTGATCACGTGACTGATCATGCACTGATCACGTGGCTGATCATGCACTGATCACGTGACTGATCATGCACTGATCACGTGGCTGATCATGCACTGATCACGTGGCTATCATGCACTGATCACGTGGCTGATCATGCATGATCACGCAGCTACCATGCACTGATCACGTGACTGATCATGCACTGATCACGTGACTGATCATGCACTGATCACGTGACTGATCATGCACTGATCACGTGGCTATCATGCACTGCTCACGTGGCTGATCATGCATGATCACGCAGCTACCATGTACTGGTCACATGACTGATCATGCACTGATCACGTGACTGATCATGCACTGATCACGTGGCTATCATGCACTACTCACGTGGCTGATCATGCAATGATCATGTAGCTACCATGTACAGGTCACGTGAATGATCATACACCCATCAGGTGACTGATCATGCACTGATCACGTGGCTATCATGCACTGATCACTAGACTGATCATGCACTGATCACGTCTATATCATGCACTGATCACATGACTGCCCATGCACTGATCACGTGGATGATCATACACTAATCATGTGACAGATCATGCACTGATCACGTGGCTGATCATGCACTGATACCGTGACTGAGCATGGACTGATCACATGACTATCATGTAGTGATCACGTGACTTAATGGCGCTGATCATGTGACTGATCATGCGCTGATCATGTTTGCTATCATACACTGATCATGTGCCTCTGGAGGCAATAAACAAAGAGCTGAGTAGGCACGAATCAAACAGTCAGCAGGCAATAATCATGGAACTCAGCTGTGAGGAATCATGCTGCTCAGCTGGCAATAATCAAGCAGCTGAGCAGGCAGGAATTACGCAGCACAGCTGGCAATTGTCAAGCAGATGACAGGCAGGAATCGTGCAGCTCAGCTGCAATTGTCAAGCAGATGACAGGCAGGAATCGTGCAGCTCAGCTGGCAATTGATCACGCAGATGAGCAGACAGTAATCACGCAGCTCATCATGCACTGATCACGTGACTGATCATGCACTGATCACGTGGCTGATCATGCACTGATCACGTGATGATCATGCACTGATCACGTGGCTATCATGCACTGATCACGTGGCTGATCATGCACTGATCACGTGTCTGATCATGCACTGATCACGTGGCTGATCATGCACTGATCACGTAACTGATCATGCACTGATCACGTGACTGATCATGCACTGATCACGTGACTGATCATGCACTGATCACGTGGCTATCATGCACTGATCACGTGGCTGATCATGCACTGATCACGTAGCAACCATGTACTGGTCACGTGACTGATCATGCACTGATCACGTAATTGATCATGCACTGATCACGTGGCTGATCATGCACTGATCACGTGGCTGATCACACATGATCACGTGACTGATCATGCACTGATCACGTGGCTATCATGCACTGATCACGTGGCTGATCATGCACTGATCACGTGGCTATCATGCACTGATCACGTGGCTGATCACACACGTATCACGTGACTGATCATGCACTGATCACGTGGCTATCATGCACTGATCACGTGGCTATCATGCACTGATCATGTGGCTGATCATGCAATGATCACGTAGCTACCATGTACTGATCACGTGACTGATCATGCACTGATCACGTAATTGATCATGCACTGATCACGTGGCTGATCATGCACTGATCACGTGGCTGATCATGCACTGATCACGTGACTGATCATGCACTGATCACGTGACTGATCATGCACTGATCACGTGGCTATCATGCACTGATCACGTGGCTGACATGCACTGATCACGTGACTGATCATGCACTGATCACGTGGCTGATCATGCACTGATCACGTGGCTGTCATGCACTACTCACGTGGCTGATCATGCAATGATCACGTAGCTACCATGTACAGGTCACGTGAATGATCATACACCCATCAGGTGACTGATCATGCACTGATCACGTGGCTATCATGCACTGATCACGAGACTGATCATGCACTGATCACGTCTATATCATGCACTGATCACATGACTGCCCATGCACTGATCACGTGGATGATCATACACTAATCTTGTGACAGATCATGCACTGATCACGTGGCTGATCATGCACTGATACCGTGACTGAGCATGGACTGATCACATGACTATCATGTAGTGATCACGTGACTTAATGGCGCTGATCATGTGACTGATCATGCGCTGATCATGTTTGCTATCATACACTGATCATGTGCCTCTGGAGGCAATAAACAAAGAGCTGAGTAGGCACGAATCAAACAGTCAGCAGGCAATAATCATGGAACTCAGGTGTGAGGAATCATGCTGCTCAGCTGGCAATAATCAAGCAGCTGAGCAGGCAGGAATTACGCAGCACAGCTGGCAATTGTCAAGCAGATGACAGGCAGGAATCGTGCAGCTCAGCTGGCAATTGTCAAGCAGATGAGCAGACAGTAATCACGCAGCTCAGCAGGCCCAGATCACGTGACTGAGCATGCACTGTTCACGTGGCTGATCATACACTGATCACGTGATGATCATGCACTGATCACTTGGATATCATGCACTGATCACGTGGCTGATCATACACTGATCACGTGTCTGACCATGCACTGATCACGTGGCTGATCATACACTGCTCACGTAACTGATCATGCACTGATCACGTGGCTATCATGCACTGATCACGTGGCTGATCATGCACTGATCACGTGGCAACCATGTACTGTCACGTGACTGATCATGCACTGATCACGTGACTGATCATGCACTGATCACGTGGCTGATCATGCACTGATCACGTGGCTGATCATGCACTGATCACGTGGCTGATCATGCACTGATCACGTGACTGATCATGCACTGATCACATGTCTGATCATGCACTGATCACGTGGCTATCATGCACTGATCACGTGGCTGATCATGCATGATCACGCAGCTACCATGTACTGGTCACATGACTGATCATGCACTGATCACGTGACTGATCATGCACTGATCACGTGGCGATCATGCACTATCACGTGGCTGATCATGCACTGATCACGTGACTGATCATGCACTGATCACGTCTATATCATGCACTGATCACATGACTGCCCATGCACTGATCACGTGGATGATCATACACTAATCATGTGACAGATCATGCACTGATCACGTGGCTGATCATGCACTGATACCGTGACTGAGCATGGACTGATCACATGACTATCATGTAGTGATCACGTGACTTAATGGCGCTGATCATGTGACTGATCATGCGCTGATCATGTTTGCTATCATACACTGATCATGTGCCTCTGGAGGCAATAAACAAAGAGCTGAGTAGGCACGAATCAAACAGTCAGCAGGCAATAATCATGGAACTCAGGTGTGAGGAATCATGCTGCTCAGCTGGCAATAATCAAGCAGCTGAGCAGGCAGGAATTATGCAGCACAGCTGGCAATTGTCAAGCAGATGACAGGCAGGAATCGTGCAGCTCAGCTGGCAATTGTCAAGCAGATGAGCAGACAGTAATCACGCAGCTCAGCAGGCCCTGATCACGTGACTGAGCATGCACTGTTCACGTGGCTGATCATACACTGATCACGTGATGATCATGCACTGATCACGTGGATATCATGCACTGATCACGTGGCTGATCATACACTGATCACGTGTCTGACCATGCACTGATCACGTGGCTGATCATACACTGATCACGTAACTGATCATGCACTGATCACGTGGCTATCATGCACTGATCACGTGGCTGAACATGCACTGATCACGTGGCTGATCACACACTGTCACGTGACTATCATGCACTGATCACGTGGCACTCATGCACTGATCACGTGGCTGATCATACACTGCTCACGTAACTCATGCACACATCACGTGGCTATCATGCACTGCTCACGTGGCTGATCATGCAATGATCACGTAGCAACCATGTACTGGTCACGTGACTGATCATGCACTGATCACGTAATGATCATGCACTGATCACGTGGCTGATCATGCACTGATCACGTGATGATCATGCACTGATCACGTGGATATCATGCACTGATCACGTGGCTGATCATACACTGATCACGTGTCTGACCATGCACTGATCACGTGGCTGATCATGCACTGATCACGTAACTGATCATGCACTGATCACGTGGCTATCATGCACTGATCACGTGGCTGATCATGCACTGTTCACGTGGCTGATCACACACCTGTCACGTGACTATCATGCACTGATCACGTGGCACTCATGCACTGATCACGTGGCTGATCATACACTGCTCACGTAACTCATGCACACATCACGTGGCTATCATGCACTGCTCACGTGGCTGTCATGGAATGATCACGTAGCTACCATATACTGGTCACGTGACTGATCATGCACTGATCACGTGAATGATCATGCACTGTTCACGTGACTGATCATGCACTGATCACGTGACTGATCATGCACTGATCACGTGGCTATCATGCACTGCTCACGTGGCTGATCATGCAATGATCACGTAGCAACCATGTACTTGTCACGTGACTGATCATGCACTGATCACGTAATTGATCATGCACTGATCACGTGGCTCATCATGCACTGATCACGTGGCTGATCACACATGATCACGTGACTGATCATGCACTGATCACGTGGCTATCATGCACTGATCACGTGGCTATCATGCACTGATCACGTGGCTATCATGCACTGATCACGTGGCTGATCATGCAATGATCACGTAGCTATCATGCACTGATCACGTGACTGATCATGCACTGATCACGTACTGATCATGCACTGATCACGTGGCTGATCATGCACTGATCACGTGGCTGATCACACTGATCACGTGACTGATCATGCACTGATCACGTGACTGATCATGCACTGATCACGTGGCTATCATGCACTGATCACGTGGCTATCATGCACTGATCACGTGGCTGATCATGCACTGATCACGTGACTGATCATGCACTGATCACGTGGCTATCATGCACTGATCACGTGGCTATCATGCACTGATCACGTGGCTGATCATGCACTGATCACGGAGCTGCCATGCACTGATCACGTGACTGATCATGCACTGATCACGTGATTGATCATGCACTGATCACGTGACTGATCATGCACTGATCACGTGACTGATCATGCACTGATCACGTGACTGATCATGCACTGATCACGTGGCTATCATGCACTGATCACGTGGCTGATCATGCACTGATCACGCAGCTATCATGTACTGTCACGTGACTGATCATGCACTGATCACGTGACTGATCATGCACTGATCACGTGGCTTATCATGCACTGATCATGTGACTGATCATGCACTGATCATGTTTGCTATCATACACTGATCATGTGCCTCTGGAGGCAATGAACAAAGAGCTGAGTAGGCAGGAATCAGTCAGCAGGCTATAATCATGGAACTCAGCTGTGAGAAATCATGCTGCTCAGCTGGCAATAATCAAGCAGCTGAGCAGGCAGGAATTACGCAGCACAGCTGGCAATTGTCAAGCAGATGACAGGCAGGAATCGTGCAGCTCAGCTGGCAATTGTCAAGCAGATGAGCAGACAGTAATCACGCAGCTCAGCAGGCCCTGATCACGTGACTGAGCATGCACTGTTCACGTGGCTGATCATACACTGATCACGTGACTGATCATGCACTGATCATGTGAATGATCATGCACTGATCACGTGGCTATCATGCACTGATCACGTGGCTGACATGCACTGATCACGTGGCTGATCATGCACTGATCACGTGGCTGATCATGCACTGATCACGTGACTGATCATGCACTGATCACGTGGCTGATCATGCACTGATCACGTGGCTATCATGCACTGATCACGTGGCTGATCATGCATGATCACGCCATGATCACGCAGCTACCATGCACTGATCACGTGACTGATCATGCACTGATCACGTGACTGATCATGCACTGATCACGTGGCTATCATGCACTGCTCACGTGGCTGATCATGCAATGATCACGTAGCTATCATGTACTGGTCACGTGACTGATCATGCACTGATCACGTGACTGATCATGCACTGATCACGTGGCTATCATGCACTGATCACGTGACTGATCATGCACTGATCACGTGGCTGATCATGCACTGATCACGTGGCTGATCATGCACTGATCACGTGACATATCATGCACTGATCACGTGGCATCATGCACTGATCACGTGGCTGATCATACACTGATCACGTGACTCATGCACTGATCACGTGGCTATCATGCACTGATCACGTGGCTGTCATGCACTGATCACGTAGCTATCATGCACTGATCACGTGACTGATCATGCACTGATCACGTGAATGATCATGCACTGATCACGTGACTGATCATGCACTGATCACGTGACTGATCATGCACTGATCACGTGGCTATCATGCACTGATCACGTGGCTGATCATGCAATGATCACGTAGCAACCATGTACTGTCACGTGACTGATCATGCACTGATCACGTAATTGATCATGCACTGATCACGTGGCTCATCATGCACTGATCACGTGGCTGATCACACATGATCACGTGACTGATCATGCACTGATCACGTGGCTGATCATGCACTGATCACGTGGCTATCATGCACTGATCACGTGGCTATCATGCACTGATCACGTGGCTGATCATGCACTGATCACGTAGCTACCATGCACTGATCACGTGACTGATCATGCACTGATCACGTAATTGATCATGCACTGATCACGTGGCTGATCATGCACTGATCACGTGGCTGATCACACTGATCACGTGACTGATCATGCACTGATCACGTAACTGATCATGCACTGATCACGTGGCTATCATGCACTGATCACGTGGCTATCATGCACTGATCACGTGGCTGATCACACACGTATCACGTGACTGATCATGCACTGATCACGTGGCTATCATGCACTGATCACGTGGCTATCATGCACTGATCACGTGGCTGATCATGCAATGATCACGGAGCTGCCATGCACTGATCACGTGACTGATCATGCACTGATCAGGTAATTGATCATGCACTGATCACGTGACTGATCATGCACTGATCACGTAACTGATCATGCACTGATCACGTGACTGATCATGCACTGATCACGTGGCTATCATGCACTGCTCACGTGGCTGATCATGCAATGATCACGCAGCTACCATGTACTGTCACATGACTGATCATGCACTGATCACATAATTGATCATGCACTGATCACGTGGCTTATCATGCACTGATCATGTGACTGATCATGTGCTGATCATGTTTGGTGTCACACACTGATGATGTGCCTCTGGAGGCAATGAACATAGAGCTGAGTAGGCAGGAATCAGTCAGCAGGCTATAATCATGGAACTCACTCTGAGAAATCATGCTGCTCAGCTGGCAATAATCAAGTAGATGAGCAGGCAGGAATTACGCAGCACAGGTGGCAATTGTCAAGCAGATGACAGGCAGGAATCGTGCAGCTCAGCTGGCAATTGTCAAGCAGATGAGCAGACAGTAATCACGCAGCTCAGCAGGCCCTGATCACGTGACTGAGCATGCACTGTTCACGTGGCTGATCACACACTGATCACGTGACTGATCATGCACTGATCACGTGACTGATCATGCACTGATCACGTGGCTATCATGCACTGATCACGTGGCTGACATACACTGATCACGTGCCTGATCATGCACTGATCACGTGGCTGATCATGCACTGATCACGTGACTGATCATGCACTGATCACGTGTCTGATCATGCACTGATCACGTAGCTATCATGCACTGCTCACGTGGCTGATCATGCATGATCACGCCATGATCACGCAGCTACCATGTACTGGTCACATGACTGATCATGCACTGATCACGTGACTGATCATGCAGTGATCACTTGGCTATCATGAACTACTCACGTGGCTGATCATGCAATGATCATGTAGCTACCATGTACAGGTCACGTGAATGATCATACACCCATCAGGTGACTGATCATGCACTGATCACGTGGCTATCATGCACTGATCACGAGACTGATCATGCACTGATCACGTCTATATCATGCACTGATCACATGACTGCCCATGCACTGATCACGTGGATGATCATACACTAATCTTGTGACAGATCATGCACTGATCACGTGGCTGATCATGCACTGATACCGTGACTGAGCATGGACTGATCACATGACTATCATGTAGTGATCACGTGACTTAATGGCGCTGATCATGTGACTGATCATGCGCTGATCATGTTTGCTATCATACACTGATCATGTGCCTCTGGAGGCAATAAACAAAGAGCTGAGTAGGCACGAATCAAACAGTCAGCAGGCAATAATCATGGAACTCAGGTGTGAGGAATCATGCTGCTCAGCTGGCAATAATCAAGCAGCTGAGCAGGCAGGAATTACGCAGCACAGCTGGCAATTGTCAAGCAGATGACAGGCAGGAATCGTGCAGCTCAGCTGGCAATTGTCAAGCAGATGAGCAGACAGTAATCACGCAGCTCAGCAGGCCCAGATCACGGGACTGAGCATGCACTGTTCACGTGGCTGATCATACACTGATCACGTGATGATCATGCACTGATCACTTGGATATCATGCACTGATCACGTGGCTGATCATACACTGCTCACGTAACTGATCATGCACTGATCACGTGGCTATCATGCACTGATCACGTGGCTGAACATGCACTGTTCACGTGGCTGATCACACACCTGTCACGTGACATATCATGCACTGATCACGTGGCACTCATGCACTGATCACGTGGCTGATCATACTCTGCTCACGTAACTCATGCACACATCACGTGGCTATCATGCACTGCTCACGTGGCTCGTCATGGAATGATCACGTAGCTACCATATACTGGTCACGTGACTGATCATGCACAGATCACGTAAATGATCATGCACTGTTCACGTGACTGATCATGTACTGATCACGTGACTGATCATGCACTGATCACGTGGCTATCATGCACTGCTCACGTGGCTGATCATGCAACGATCACGTAGCAACCATGTACTGGTCACGTGACTGATCATGCACTGATCACGTAATTGATCATGCACTGATCACGTGGCTCATCATGCACTGATCACGTGGCTGATCACACATGATCACGTGACTGATCATGCACTGATCACGTGGCTCTCATGCACTGATCACGTGGCTATCATGCACTGATCACGTGGCTATCATGCACTGATCACGTGGCTGATCACACACTGATCACGTGACTGATCATGCACTGATCACGTGGCTATCATGCACTGATCACGTGGCTGATCATGCACTGATCACGTGGCTGATCACACACTGTCACGTGACTATCATGCACTGATCACGTGGACTCATGCACTGATCACGTGGCTGATCATGCACTGATCACGTAACTCATGCACATCACGTGGCTATCATGCACTGCTCACGTGGCTGTCATGCAATGATCACGTAGCTACCATATACTGGTCACGTGACTGATCATGCACTGATCACGACTGATCATGCACTGATCACGTGGCTGATCATGCACTGATCACGTGACTGATCATGCACTGATCACGTGGCTATCATGCACTGCTCACGTGGCTGATCATGCACGATCACGTAGCAACCATGCACTGGTCACGTGACTGATCATGCACTGATCACGTGATTGATCATGCACTGATCACGTGGCTGATCATGCACTGATCACGTGGCTGATCACACATGATCACGTGACTGATCATGCACTGATCACGTGGCTATCATGCACTGATCACGTGACTGATCATGCACTGATCACGTGGATATCATGCACTGATCACGTGGCTGATCATGCACTGATCACGTGACTGATCATGCACTGATCACGTGGCTATCATGCACTGATCACGTGGCTATCATGCACTGATCACGTGGCTGATCATGCACTGATCACGCAGCTACCATGCACTGGTCACGTGACTGATCATGCACTGATCACGTAATTGATCATGCACTGATCACGTGGCTGATCATGCACTGATCACGTGGCTGATCATGCACTGATCACGTGACTGATCATGCACTGATCACGTGGCTGATCATGCACTGATCACGTGGCTATCATGCACTGATCACGTGGCTGATCATGCACTGATCACGTGGCTGATCATGCACTGATCACGTGGCTGATCATGCACTGATCACGTGACTGATCATGCACTGATCACGTGGCTGATCATGCACTGATCACGTGGCTATCATGCACTGATCACGTGGCTGATCATGCACTGATCACGTGGCTGATCACACACTGTCACGTGACATATCATGCACTGATCACGTGGCACTCATGCACTGATCACGTGGCTGATCATGCACTGATCACGTGACTCATGCACTGATCACGTGGCTATCATGCACTGATCACGTGGCTGACATGCACTGATCACGTGGTGTCATGCACTGATCACGTGGCTGATCATGCACTGATCACGTGACTGATCATGCACTGATCACGTGACTGATCATGCACTGATCACGTGGCTATCATGCACTGCTCACGTGGCTGATCATGCCATGATCACGTAGCTACCATGTACTGGTCACGTGAATGATCATGCACCCATCACGTGACTGATCATGCACTGATCACGTGGCTGATCATGCACTGATCACGTGGCTGATCATGCACTGATCACGGACTGATCATGCACTGATCACGTCTATATCATGCACTGATCACATGACTGCATGCACTGATCACGTGGATGATCATACACTAATCACGTGACAGATCATGCACTGATCACGTGGCTGATCATGCACTGATACCGTGACTGAGCATGGACTGATCACATGACTATCATGTAGTGATCACGTGACTTAATGGCGCTGATCATGTGACTGATCATGCGCTGATCATGTTTGCTATCATACACTGATCATGTGCCTCTAGAGGCAATAAACAAAGAGCTGAGTAGGCACGAATCAAACAGTCAGCAGGCAATAATCATGGAACTCAGCTGTGAGGAATCATGCTGCTCAGCTGGCAATAATCAAGCAGCTGAGCAGGCAGGAATTACGCAGCACAGCTGGCAATTGTCAAGCAGATGACAGGCAGGAATCGTGCAGCTCAGCTGGCAATTGTCAAGCAGATGAGCAGACAGTAATCACGCAGCTCAGCAGGCCCTGATCACGTGACTGAGCATGCACTGTTCACGTGGCTGATCATACACTGATCACGTGATGATCATGCACTGATCACTTGGACATCATGCACTGATCACGTGGCTGATCATACACTGTTCACGTGTCTGACCATGCCCTGATCACGTGGCTGATCATAAACTGCTCACGTAACTGATCATGCACTGATCACGTGGCTATCATGCACTGATCACGTGGCTGAACATGCACTGTTCACGTGGCTGATCACACACCTGTCACGTGACATATCATGCACTGATCACGTAGCAACCATGCACTGATCACGTGACTGATCATGCACTGATCACGTAACTGATCATGCACTGATCACGTGGCTGATCATGCACTGATCACGTGACTGATCATGCACTGATCACGTGGCTGATCATGCACTGATCACGTGGCTGATCATGCACTGATCACGTGGCTGATCATGCACTGATCACGTGACTGATCATGCACTGATCACGTGGCTGATCATGCACTGATCACGTAACTGATCATGCACTGATCACGTGGCTATCATGCACTGATCACGTGGCTGATCATGCACTGATCACGTGGCTGATCACACACTGTCACGTGACATATCATGCACTGATCACGTGGCACTCATGCACTGATCACGTGGCTGATCATGCACTGATCACGTAACTCATGCACACATCACGTGGCTATCATGCACTGCTCACGTGGCTGTCATGGAATGATCACGTAGCAACCATATACTGGTCACGTGACTGATCATGCACTGATCACGTAAATGATCATGCACTGATCACGTGACTGATCATGCACTGATCACGTGACTGATCATGCACTGATCACGTGGCTATCATGCACTGATCACGTGGCTGATCATGCCACGATCACGTAGCAACCATGTACTGGTCACGTGACTGATCATGCACTGATCACGTAACTGATCATGCACTGATCACGTGGCTGATCATGCACTGATCACGTGGCTGATCACACATGATCACGTGACTGATCATGCACTGATCACGTGGCTATCATGCACTGATCACGTGGCTGATCATGCACTGATCACGTCTATATCATGCACTGATCACATGACTGATCATGCACTGATCACGTGATGATCATACACTAATCACGTGACTGATCATGCACTGATCACGTGGCTGATCATGCACTGATCACGTGGCTGATCATGCACTGATCACGTGACTGATCATGCACCCATCACGTGACTGATCATGCACTGATCACGTGGCTATCATGCACTGATCACTAGACTGATCATGCACTGATCACGTCTATATCATGCACTGATCACATGACTGCCCATGCACTGATCACGTGGATGATCATACACTAATCATGTGACAGATCATGCACTGATCACGTGGCTGATCATGCACTGATACCGTGACTGAGCATGGACTGATCACATGACTATCATGTAGTGATCACGTGACTTAATGGCGCTGATCATGTGACTGATCATGCGCTGATCATGTTTGCTATCATACACTGATCATGTGCCTCTGGAGGCAATAAACAAAGAGCTGAGTAGGCACGAATCAAACAGTCAGCAGGCAATAATCATGGAACTCAGGTGTGAGGAATCATGCTGCTCAGCTGGCAATAATCAAGCAGCTGAGCAGGCAGGAATTACGCAGCACAGCTGGCAATTGTCAAGCAGATGACAGGCAGGAATCGTGCAGCTCAGCTGGCAATTGTCAAGCAGATGAGCAGACAGTAATCACGCAGCTCAGCAGGCCCAGATCACGTGACTGAGCATGCACTGTTCACGTGGCTGATCATACACTGATCACGTGATGATCATGCACTGATCACGTGGATATCATGCACTGATCACGTGGCTGATCATACACTGTTCACGTGTCTGACCATGCACTGATCACGTGGCTGATCATACACTGCTCACGTAACTGATCATGCACTGATCACGTGGCTATCATGCACTGATCACGTGGCTGAACATGCACTGTTCACGTGGCTGATCACACACCTGTCACGTGACATATCATGCACTGATCACGTGGCACTCATGCACTGATCACGTGGCTGATCATGCACTGCTCACGTAACTCATGCACACATCACGTGGCTATCATGCACTGCTCACGTGGCTCGTCATGGAATGATCACGTAGCTACCATATACTGGTCACGTGACTGATCATGCACAGATCACGTAAATGATCATGCACTGTTCACGTGACTGATCATGCACTGATCACGTGACTGATCATGCACTGATCACGTGGCTATCATGCACTGCTCACGTGGCTGATCATGCAATGATCACGTAGCAACCATGTACTGGTCACGTGACTGATCATGCACTGATCACGTAATTGATCATGCACTGATCACGTGGCTCATCATGCACTGATCACGTGGCTGATCACACATGTATCACGTGACTGATCATGCACTGATCACGTGGCTGTCATGCACTGATCACGTGGATATCATGCACTGATCACGTGGCTGATCACACACTGATCACGTGACTGATCATGCACTGATCACGTGGCTATCATGCACTGATCACGTGGCTATCATGCACTGATCACGTGGCTGATCATGCAATGATCACGTAGCTACCATGCACTGGTCACGTGACTGATCATGCACTGATCACGTAATTGATCATGCACTGATCACGTGGCTGATCATGCACTGATCACGTGGCTGATCATGCACTGATCACGTGACTGATCATGCACTGATCACGTGACTGATCATGCACTGATCACGTGGCTATCATGCACTGATCACGTGGCTGATCATGCACTGATCACGTGCTGATCATGCACTGATCACGTGGCTGATCATGCACTGATCACGTGGCTGATCATGCACTGATCACGTGACTGATCATGCACTGATCACGTGGCTATCATGCACTGATCACGTGGCTGATCATGCACTGATCACGTAGCTACCATGTACTGGTCACGTGACTGATCATGCACTGATCACGTCTGATCATGCACTGATCACGTGACTGATCATGCACTGATCACGTGACTGATCATGCACTGATCACGTGGCTATCATGCACTGATCACGTGGCTATCATGCACTGATCACGTGGCTGATCATGCACTGATCACGTGGCTATCATGCACTGATCACGTGACTGATCATGCACTGATCACGTAACTGATCATGCACTGATCACGTGGCTGATCATGCACTGATCACGTGGCTGATCATGCACTGATCACATGGTGATCATGCACTGATCACGTGCCTGATCATGCACTGATCACGTGGCTGATCATGCACTGATCACGTGACTGATCATGCACTGATCACGTGTCTGATCATGCACTGATCACGTGGCTATCATGCACTGCTCACGTGGCTGATCATGCATGATCACGCAGCTACCATGTACTGGTCACATGACTGATCATGCACTGATCACGTGACTGATCATGCACTGATCACGTGGCTATCATGCACTACTCACGTGGCTGATCATGCAATGATCACGTAGCTACCATGTACAGGTCACGTGAATGATCATGCACCCATCACGTGACTGATCATGCACTGATCACGTGGCTATCATGCACTGATCACGTGACTGATCATGCACTGATCACGTCTATATCATGCACTGATCACATGACTGCCCATGCACTGATCACGTGGATGATCATACACTAATCATGTGACAGATCATGCACTGATCACGTGGCTGATCATGCACTGATACCGTGACTGAGCATGGACTGATCACATGACTATCATGTAGTGATCACGTGACTTAATGGCGCTGATCATGTGACTGATCATGCGCTGATCATGTTTGCTATCATACACTGATCATGTGCCTCTGGAGGCAATAAACAAAGAGCTGAGTAGGCACGAATCAAACAGTCAGCAGGCAATAATCATGGAACTCAAGTGTGAGGAATCATGCTGCTCAGCTGGCAATAATCAAGCAGCTGAGCAGGCAGGAATTACGCAGCACAGCTGGCAATTGTCAAGCAGATGACAGGCAGGAATCGTGCAGCTCAGCTGGCAATTGTCAAGCAGATGAGCAGACAGTAATCACGCAGCTCAGCAGGCCCTGATCACGTGACTGAGCATGCACTGTTCACGTGGCTGATCATACACTGATCACGTGATGATCATGCACTGATCACTTGGATATCATGCACTGATCACGTGGCTGATCATACACTGTTCACGTGTCTGACCATGCACTGATCACGTGGCTGATCATACACTGCTCACGTAACTGATCATGCACTGATCACGTGGCTATCATGCACTGATCACGTGGCTGAACATGCACTGTTCACGTGGCTGATCACACACCTGTCACGTGACATATCATGCACTGATCACGTGGCACTCATGCACTGATCACGTGGCTGATCATACTCTGCTCACGTAACTCATGCACACATCACGTGGCTATCATGCACTGCTCACGTGGCTCGTCATGGAATGATCACGTAGCAACCATATACTGGTCACGTGACTGATCATGCAAAGATCACGTAAATGATCATGCACTGTTCACGTGACTGATCATGCACTGATCACGTGACTGATCATGCACTGATCACGTGGCTATCATGCACTTCTCACGTGGCTGATCATGCAATGATCACGTAGCAACCATGTACTGGTCACGTGACTGATCATGCACTGATCACGTAATTGATCCTGCACTGATCACGTGGCTCATCATGCACTGATCACGTGGCTGATCACACATGTATCACGTGACTGATCATGCACTGATCACGTGGCTCTCATGCACTGATCACGTGGCTGTCATGCACTGATCACGTGGATATCATGCACTGATCACGTGGCTGATCACACACTGATCACATGACTGATCATGCACTGATCACGTGGCTATCATGCACTGATCACGTGGCTATCATGCACTGATCACGTGGCTGATCATGCACTGATCACGTAGCTACCATGTACTGGTCACGTGACTGATCATGCACTGATCACGTAACTGATCATGCACTGATCACGTGGCTGATCATGCACTGATCACGTGCTGATCATGCACTGATCACATAACTGATCATGCACTGATCACGTGACTGATCATGCACTGATCACGTGGCTATCATGCACTGATCACGTGGCTGGACATACACTGATCACGTGCCTGATCATGCACTGATCACGTGGCTGATCATGCACTGATCACGTGACTGATCATGCACTGATCACGTGACTGATCATGCACTGATCACGTGGCTATCATGCACTGCTCACGTGGCTGATCATGCCATGATCACGCAGCTACCATGTACTGGTCACATGACTGATCATGCACTGATCACGTGACTGATCATGCAGTGATCACGTGGCTATCATGCACTACTCACGTGGCTGATCATGCAATGATCATGTAGCTACCATGTACAGGTCACGTGAATGATCATACACCCATCACGTGACTGATCATGCACTGATCACGTGGCTATCATGCACTGATCACGAGACTGATCATGCACTGATCACGTCTATATCATGCACTGATCACATGACTGCCCATGCACTGATCACGTGGATGATCATACACTAATCTTGTGACAGATCATGCACTGATCACGTGGCTGATCATGCACTGATACCGTGACTGAGCATGGACTGATCACATGACTATCATGTAGTGATCACGTGACTTAATGGCGCTGATCATGTGACTGATCATGCGCTGATCATGTTTGCTATCATACACTGATCATGTGCCTCTGGAGGCAATAAACAAAGAGCTGAGTAGGCACGAATCAAACAGTCAGCAGGCAATAATCATGGAACTCAGGTGTGAGGAATCATGCTGCTCAGCTGGCAATAATCAAGCAGCTGAGCAGGCAGGAATTACGCAGCACAGCTGGCAATTGTCAAGCAGATGACAGGCAGGAATCGTGCAGCTCAGCTGGCAATTGTCAAGCAGATGAGCAGACAGTAATCACGCAGCTCAGCAGGCCCAGATCACGTGACTGAGCATGCACTGTTCACGTGGCTGATCATACACTGATCACGTGATGATCATGCACTGATCACGTGGATATCATGCACTGATCACGTGGCTGATCATACACTGATCACGTGCCTGATCATGCACTGATCACGTGGCTGATCATGCACTGATCACGTGGCTGAACATGCACTGTTCACGTGGCTGATCACACACCTGTCACGTGACATATCATGCACTGATCACGTGGCACTCATGCACTGATCACGTGGCTGATCATACTCTGCTCACGTAACTCATCATGCACACATCACGTGGCTATCATGCACTGCTCACGTGGCTCGTCATGGAATGATCACGTAGCAACCATATACTGGTCACGTGACTGATCATGCAAAGATCACGTAAATGATCATGCACTGTTCACGTGACTGATCATGTACTGATCACGTGACTGATCATGCACTGATCACGTGGCTATCATGCACTGCTCACGTGGCTGATCATGCAACGATCACGTAGCAACCATGTACTGGTCACGTGACTGATCATGCACTGATCACGTAATTGATCCTGCACTGATCACGTGGCTCATCATGCACTGATCACGTGGCTGATCACACATGTATCACGTGACTGATCATGCACTGATCACGTGACTGATCATGCACTGATCACGTGGCTATCATGCACTGATCACGTGGCTGATCACACGATCACGTGACTGATCATGCACTGATCACGTGGCTATCATGCACTGATCACGTGACTGATCATGCACTGATCACGTGACTGATCATGCACTGATCACGTGACTGATCATGCACTGATCACGTGGCTATCATGCACTGATCACGTGGCTGATCATGCACTGATCACGTGGCTACCATGCACTGGTCACGTGACTGATCATGCACTGATCACATAACTGATCATGCACTGATCACGTGGCTTATCATGCACTGATCATGTGACTGATCATGCACTGATCATGTTTGTATCATACACTGATCATGTGCCTCTGGAGGCAATGAACAAAGAGCTGAGTAGGCACGAATCAATCAGCAGGCAATAATCATGGAACTCACCTCTGAGGAATCATGCTGCTCAGCTGGCAATAATCAAGCAGCTGAGCAGGCAGGAATTACGCAGCACAGCTGGCAATTGTCAAGCAGATGACAGGCAGGAATCGTGCAGCTCAGCTGGCAATTGTCAAGCAGATGAGCAGACAGTAATCACGCAGCTCAGCAGGCCCTGATCACGTGACTGAGCATGCACTGTTCACGTGGCTGATCATACACTGATCACGTGATGATCATGCACTGATCACGTGGATATCATGCACTGATCACGTGGCTGATCATACACTGATCACGTGTCTGACCATGCACTGATCACGTGGCTGATCATACACTGATCACGTAACTGATCATGCACTGATCACGTGGCTATCATGCACTGATCACGTGGCTGATCATGCACTGATCACGTGGCTGATCACACACCTGTCACGTGACATATCATGCACTGATCACGTGGCACTCATGCACTGATCACGTGGCTGATCATACTCTGATCACGTAACTGATCATGCACACATCACGTGGCTATCATGCACTGATCACGTGGCGTCATGGAATGATCACGTAGCTACCATATACTGATCACGTGACTGATCATGCACTGATCACGTAAATGATCATGCACTGTCACGTGACTGATCATGCACTGATCACGTGACTGATCATGCACTGATCACGTGGCTGATCATGCACTGATCACGTGGCTGATCATGCACTGATCACGTGGCTGATCATGCACTGATCACGTGACTGATCATGCACTGATCACGTGGCTGATCATACACTGATCACGTGACTGATCATGCACTGATCACGTGGCTATCATGCACTGATCACGTGGCTGATCATGCACTGATCACGTGACTGATCATGCACTGATCACGTGACTGATCATGCACTGATCACGTGACTGATCATGCACTGATCACGAATTGCTATCATGCACTGATCATGTGGCTGATCATGCACTGATCACGTGACTGATCATGCACTGATCACGTGATGATCATGCACTGATCAGTGGCAATCATGCACTGATCACGTGGCTGATCATGCACTGATCACGTGACTGATCATGCACTGATCACTGGCTATCATGCACTGATCACGTGGCTATCATGCACTGATCACGTGACTGATCATGTACTGATCACGTGACTGATCATGCACTGATCACGTATATATCATGCACTGATCACATGACTGATCATGCACTGATCACGTGGATGATCATGCACTGATCACGTGGCTGATCATGCACTGATCACGTGGCTGATCATGCACTGATCACGTGGCTGATCATGCACTGATCACGTAGCTATCATGCACTGATCACGTGGCTGATCATGCACTGATCACGTGATTGATCATGCACTGATCACGTGACTGATCATGCACTGATCACGTGACTGATCATGCACTGATCACGTGGCTGATCATGCACTGATCACGTGGCTATCATGCACTGATCACGTGGCTGATCATGCACTGATCACGTGGCTATCATGCACTGATCACGTGGCTGATCATGCACTGATCACGTGGCTTATCAGGCAATGATCACGTAGCTGATCATGTACTGGTCACTTGACTGATCATGCACTGATCACGTGACTGATCATGCACTGATCACGTGACTGATCATGCACTGATCACGTGGCTATCATGCACTGATCACGTGGCTGGTCATACACTGATCACGTGCCTGGTCATGCACAGATTACATGACTGATCATGCACTGAACACGTGACTGATCATGCACTGATCACGTGGCTATCATGCACTACTCACGTCGCTGATCATGCAATGATCATGTAGCTACCATGTACCGGTGAGGTGACTGATCATACACCCATCAGCTGACGGATCATGCACTGATCACGTGGCTATCATGCACTGTTCACGTGGCTGATCATACACTGTTCACCTGCCTAGTCATGCACAGATCACGTGACTGCCCATGAACTGATCACATAGCTGATCATAAACTGATCACCTGGCTGATCATGCACTGATCACCTGGCTGATCATGCACTGATACCGTGACTGAGCATGGACTGATCACATGACTATCATGTAGTAATCACGTGACTTAATGGCGCTGATCATGTGACTGATCATGCGCTGATCATGTTTGCTATCATACACTGATCTTGTGCCTCTGGAGGCAATAAACAAAGTGCTGAGTAGGCACGAATCAAACAGTCAGCAGGCAATAATCTTGGAACTCAGCTGTGAGGACTCATGCTGCTCAGCTGGCAATAATCAAGCAGCTGAGCCGGCAGGAATTACGCAGCACAGCTGGCAATTGTCAAGCAGATGACAGGCAGGAATCGTGCAGCTCAGCTGGCAATTGTCAAGCAGATGAGCAGACAGTAATCACGCAGCTCAGCAGGCCCAGATCACGTGACTGAGCATGCACTGTTCACGTGGCTGATCATACACTGATCACGTGATGATCATGCACTGATACTTGGATATCATGCACTGATCACGTGGCTGATCATACACTGTTCACGTGTCTGACCATGCACTGATCACGTGGCTGATCATACACTGCTCACGTAACTGATCATGCACTGATCACGTGGCTATCATGCACTGATCACGTGGCTGAACATGCACTGTTCACGTGGCTGATCACACACCTGTCACCTGACATAACATGCACTGATCACGTGGCACTCATGCACTGATCACGTGGCTGATCATACTCTGCTCACGTAACTGATCATGCACACATCACGTGGCTATCATGCACTTCTCACGTGGCTCGTCATGGTTTGATCACGTAACTACCATATACTGGTAACGTGACTGATCATGCACAGATCACGTAAATGATCATGCACTGTTCACCTGACTGATCATGTACTGATCACGTGACTGATCATGCACTGATCACGTGGCTATCATGCTCTGCTCACGTGGCTGATCATGCAAAGATCACGTAGCAACCATGCACTGATCACGTAATTGATCCTGCACTGATTACGTGGCTGATCATGCACTGATCACGTGGCTGATCACACATGTATCACGTGACTGATCATGCACTGATCACGTGGCTCTCATGCACTGATCACGTGGCTGTCATGCACTGATCACGTGGCTATCATGCACTGATCACGTGGCTGATCACACACGTATCACGTGACTGATCATGCACTGATCACGTGGCTATCATGCACTGATCACGTGGTTATCATGCACTGATCACGTGGCTTATCAGGCAATGATCACGTAGCTACCATGTACTGGTCACTTGACTGATCATGCACTGATCACGTAATTGATCATGCACTGATCACGTGACTGATCATGCACTGATCACGTGGCTATCATGCACTGATCACTTGGCTTGTCATACACTGATCACGTGCCTGGTAATGCACAGATTACTTGACTGATCATGCACTGAACACGTGACTGATCATGCACTGATCACGTGGCTATCATGCACTGCTCACGTGGCTGATCATGCAATGATCACGTAGCTACCATGTACCGGTGAGGTGACTGATCATACACCCGATCAGTGACGGATCATGCACTGATCACGTGGCTATCATGCACTGTTCACGTGGCTGATCATACACTGATCACCTGCCTGGTCATGCACAGATCACGTGACAAATCATGAACTGATCACGTAGCTGATCATGAACTGATCACCTGGCTGATCATGCACTGATCACGTGGCTGATCATGCACTGATACCGTGACTGATCATGGACTGATCACGTGACTATCATGCACTGATCACGTGACTTCATGGCACTGATCACGTGGCTGATCATGCAATGATCACGTGGCTACCATGCACTGATCACGTGCCTCTGGAGGCAATAAACAAAGAGCTGAGTAGGCACGAATCAAACAGTCAGCATGCACTGATCATGCAACTGAGCAGTGAGCAATCATGCTGATCACGTGGCAATTATCATGCAGCTGATCACGCAGGAATCACGCAGCACAGCTGGCAATTGTCAAGCAGATCACAGGCAGGAATCATGCAGATCAGGTGGCTGTCAGGCAATGAGCAGACAGTGATCACGTGGCTCAGCAGGCCCTGATCACGTAACTGATCATGCACTGATCATGCGACTGATCATGCACTGATCACGTGGCTGATCATACACTGATCACATGGCTATCATGCACTGATCACGTGGCTGATCATGCACTACTCACGTGGCTGACCATGCAACGATCATGTAGCTGACCATGTACCGGTTAGGTGACTGATCATACACCCATCAGGTGACGATCATGCACTGTTCACGTGGCTGATCATACACTGATCACCTGCCTGGTCATGCACAGATCACCTGACAAATCATGAACTGATCACATAGCTATCATGAACTGATCACCTGGCTGATCATGCCCTTATCACGTGGCTGATCATGCACTGATACCGTGACTCAGCATGGACTTATCACATGACTATCATGTAGTGATCACATGACTTAATGGCTGTGATCATGTGACTGATCATGCGCTGATCATGTTTGCTATCATACACTGATCATGTGCCTCTGGAGCAATAAACAAAGAGCTGAGTAGGCACGAATCAAACAGTCAGCAGGCAATAATCATGGAACTCAGCTGTGAGGACTCATGCTGCTCAGCTGGCAATAATCAAGCAGCTGAGCAGGCAGGAATTACGCAGCACAGCTGGCAATTGTCAAGCAGATGACAGGCAGGAAACGTGCAGCTCAGCTGGCAATTGTCAAGCAGATGAGCAGACAGTAATCACGCAGCTCAGCAGGCCCTAATCACGTAACTGAGCATGCACTGTTCACGTGGCTGATCATACACTGATCACGTGATGATCATGCACTGATACTTGGATATCATGCAGTGATAACGTGGCTGATCATACACTGTTCTCGTGTCTGACCATGCACTGATCAAGTGGCTGATCATACACTGCTCACGTAACTGATCATGCACTGATCACGTGGCTATCATGCACTGATCACGTGGCTGAACATGCACTGTTCACGTGGCTGATCACACACCTGTCACGTGACATAACATGCACTGATCACGTGGCACTCATGCACTGATCACGTGGCTGATCATACTCTGCTCACGTAACTGATCATGCACACATCACGTGGCTATCATGCACTTCTCACGTGGCTCGTCATGGAATGATCACGTAACTACCATATACTGGTAACGTGACTGATCATGAACAGATCACGTAAATGATCATGCACTGTTCACGTGACTGATCATGTATTGATCACGTGGCTATCATGCACTGATCACGTGGCTGATCAGGCAATGATCACGTAACTACCATGTACTGGTCACGTGACTGATCATGCACTGAACATGTAATTGATCATGCACTGATCATGTGGCTGATCATGCACTGATCACGTGGCTGATCATACTCTGATCACGTGACTGATCATGCACTGATCTCGTGGCTGATCATGCACTGATCACGTGACTGATCATGCACTGATCTCGTGTCTGATCATGTACTGATCACGTGGCTATCATGCACTGATCACGTGGCTGTCATGCACTGATCACGTGGATATCATGCACTGATCATGTGGCTGATCACACACGTATCACATGACTGATCATGCACTGATCACGTGGCTATCATGCACTGATCACGTGGCTATCATGCACTGATCACGTGGCTTATCAGGCAATAATCACGTAGCTACCTTGTACTGGTCACGTAACTGATAATGCACTGAGCACGTAATTGATCATGCACTGATCATGTGGCTGGTCATGCACTGATCACGTGGCTGATCATACACTGATCACATAACTGATCATGCACTGATCACGTGACTGATCATGCACTGATCACGTGGCTATCATGCACTGATCACTTGGCTGGACAAACACTGATCACGTGCCTGGTCATGCACTGATCACGTGGCTGATCATGCACTGATCACGTGACTGATCATGCACTGATCTCGTGTCTGATCATGCACTGATCACGTGACTGATCATGCACTGATCTCGTGTCTGATCATGCACTGATCACGTGGCTATCATGCACTGCTAACGTGGCTGATCATGCCATGATCACGCAGCTACCATGTACTGGTCACATGACTGATCATGCACTGATCACGTGACTGATCATGCAGTGATCACGTGGCTATCATGAACTACTCACGTGGCTGATCATGCAATGATCATGTAGCTACCATGTACAGGTCACGTGAATGATCATACACCCATCAGGTGACTGATCATGCACTGATCACGTGGCTATCATGCACGGATCACGAGACTGATCATGCACTGTTCACGTCTATAACATGCACTGATCACATGACTGCCCGTGCACTGATCACGTGGAGGATCATACACTAATCTTGTGACAGATCATGTACTGATCACGTGGCTGATCATGCACTGATACCGTGACTGAGCATGGACTGATCACATGACTATCATGTAGTGATCACGTGACTTAATGGCACTGATCATGTGACTGATCATGCGCTGATCATGTTTGCTATCATACACTGATCATGTGCCTCTGGAGGCAATAAACAAAGAGCTGAGTAGGCACGAATCAAACAGTCAGCAGGCAATAATCATGGAACTCAGGTGTGAGGAATCATGCTGCTCAGCTGGCAATAATCAAGCAGCTGAACAGGCAGGAATTATGCAGCACAGCTGGCAATTGTCAAGCAGATGACAGGCAGGAATCGTGCAGCTCAGCTGGCAATTGTCAAGCAGATGAGCAGACAGTAATCACGCAGCTCAGCAGGCCCAGATCACGTGACTGAGCATGCACTGTTCACGTGGCTGATCATACACTGATCACGTGATGATCATGCACTGATCACTTGGATATCATGCACTGATCACGTGGCTGATCATACACTGTTCACGTGTCTGACCATGCACTGATCACGTGGCTGATCATGCACTGCTCACGTAACTGATCATGCACTGATCACGTGGCTATCATGCACTGATCACGTGGCTGAACATGCACTGTTCACGTGGCTGATCACACACCTGTCACGTGACATATCATGCACTGATCACGTGGCACTCATGCACTGATCACGTGGCTGATCATACTCTGCTCACGTAACTCATGCACACATCACGTGGCTATCATGCACTGCTCACGTGGCTCGTCATGGAATGATCACGTAGCAACCATATACTGGTAACGTGACTGATCATGCAAAGATCACGTAAATGATCATGCACTGTTCACGAGACTGATCATGTACTGATCACGTGACTGATCATGCACTGACCACGTGGCTATCATGCTCTGCTCACGTGGCTGATCATGCAACGATCACGTAGCAACCATGTACTGGTCACGTGACTGATCATGCACTGATCACGTAATTGATCCTGCACTGATCACGTGGCTCATGATGCACTGATCACGTGGCTGATCACACATGTGTCACGTGACTGATCATGCACTGGTCCCGTGGCTCTCATGCACTGATCACGTGGCTGTCATGCACTGATCACGTGGATATCATGCACTGATCACGTGGCTGATCACACACGTATCACATGACTGATCATGCACTGATCACGTGGCTATCATGCACTGATCACGTGGCTATCATGCACTGATCATGTGGCTGATCAGGCAATGATCACGTAGCTACCATGTACTGGTCACGTGACTGATCATGCACTGATCACGTAATCGATCATGCACTGATCATGTGGCTGATCATGCACTGATCACGTGGCTGATCATACACTGATCACATAACTGATCATGCACTGATCACGTGACTGATCATGCACTGATCACGTGGCTATCATGCACTGATCACTTGGCTGGACATACACTGTTCACGTGCCTGGTCATGCACTGATCACGTGACTGATCATGCACTGATCTCGTGTCTGATCATGCACTGATCACGTGGCTATCATGCACTGATCACGTGACTGATCATGCACTGATCACGTGGCTATCATGCACTGATCACGTGACTGATCATGCACTGATCTCGTGTCTGATCATGCACTGATCACGTGGCTATCATGCACTGCTCACGTGGCTGATCATGCCATGATCACGCAGCTACAATGGACTGGTCACATGACTGAGCATGCACTGTTCACGTGGCTGATCATACACTGATCACGTGATGATCATGCACTGATCACTTGGATATCATGCACTGATCACGTGGCTGATCATACACTGTTCACGTGTCTGACCATGCACTGATCACGTGGCTGATCATACACTGCTCACGTAACTGATCATGCACTGATCACGTGGCTATCATGCACTGATCACGTGGCTGAACATGCACTGTTCACGTGGCTGATCACACACCTGTCATGTGACATATCATGCACTGATCACGTGGAACTCATGCACTGATCACGTGGCTGATCATACTCTGCTCACGTAACTCATGCACACATCACGTGGCTATCAAGCACTGCTCACGTGGCTCGTCATGGAATGATCAGGAGCAACCATATACTGGTAACGTGACTGATCATGCAAAGATCACGTAAATGATCATGCACTGTTCACGTGTCTGATCATGTACTGATCACGTGACTGATCATGCACTGACCACGTGGCTATCATGCTCTGCTCACGTGGCTGATCATGCACGATCACGTAGCAACCATGTACTGGTCACGTGACTGATCATGCACTGATCACGTAATTGATCCTGCACTGATCACGTGGCTCATCATGCACTGATCACGTGGCTGATCACACATGTATCACGTGACTGATCATGCACTGTTCCCGTGGCTCTCATGCACTGATCACGTGGCTGTCATGCACTGATCACGTGGATATCATGCACTGATCACGTGGCTGATCACACACGTATCACATGACTGATCATGCACTGATCACGTGGCTGATCATGCACTGATCACGTGGCTGATCATGCACTGATCACGTGGCTATCATGCACTGATCACGTGGCTACCATGCACTGGTCACGTAACTGATCATGCACTGACACGTAATTGATCATGCACTGATCACGTGGCATCATGCACTGATCACGTGGCTGATCATGCACTGATCACGTAACTGATCATGCACTGATCACGTGACTAGCATGCACTGATCACGTGGCTGGTCATGCACTGATCACGTGGCAACCATGTACTGGTCACGTGACTGATCATGCACTGATCACGTGACTGATCATGCACTGATCACGTAAATGATCATGCACTGATCACGTGACTGATCATGCACTGATCATGTGACTGATCATGCGCTGATCATGTTTGCTATCATACACTGATCATGTGCCTCTGGAGGCAATAAACAAAGCGCTGAGTAGGCACGAATCAAACAGTCAGCAGGCAATAATCATGGAACTCAGGTGTGAGGAATCATGCTGCTCAGCTGGCAATAATCAAGCAGCTGAACAGGCAGGAATTATGCAGCACAGCTGGCAATTGTCAAGCAGATGACAGGCAGGAATCGTGCAGCTCAGCTGGCAATTGTCAAGCAGATGAGCAGACAGTAATCACGCAGCTCAGCAGGCCCAGATCACGTGACTGAGCATGCACTCTTCACGTGGCTGATCATACACTGATCACGTGATGATCATGCACTGATCACTTGGATATCATGCACTGATCACGTGGCTGATCATACACTGTTCACGTGTCTGACCATGCACTGATCACGTGGCTGATCATGCACTGCTCACGTAACTGATCATGCACTGATCACGTGGCTATCATGCACTGATCACGTGGCTGATCACACACCTGTCACGTGACATATCATGCACTGATCACGTGGCACTCATGCACTGATCACGTGGCTGATCATACTCTGCTCACGTAACTCATGCACACATCACGTGGCTATCATGCACTGCTCTAGTGGCTCGTCATGGAATGATCACGTAGCAACCATATACTGGTCACGTGACTGATCATGCACAGATCACGTAAATGATCATGCACTGTTCACGTGACTGATCATGTACTGATCACGTGACTGATCATGCACTGATCACGTGGCTATCATGCACTGCTCACGTGGCTGATCATGCAACGATCACGTAGCAACCATGTACTGGTCACGTGACTGATCATGCACTGATCACGTAATTGATCCTGCACTGATCACGTGGCTCATCATGCACTGATCACGTGGCTGATCACACATGTATCACGTGACTGATCATGCACTGATCACGTGGCTCTCATGCACTGATCACGTGGCTGTCATGCACTGATCACGTGGATATCATGCACTGATCACGTGGCTGATCACACACGTATCACATGACTGATCATGCACTGATCACGTGGCTATCATGCACTGATCACGTGGCTATCATGCACTGATCACGTGGCTGATCATGCAATGATCACGTAGCTACCATGTACTGGTCACGTGACTGATCATGCACTGATCACGTAATTGATCATGCACTGATCACGTGGCTGATCATGCACTGATCACGTGGCTGATCATACACTGATCACGTACTGATCATGCACTGATCACGTGACTGATCATGCACTGATCACGTGGCTATCATGCACTGATCACGTGGCTGGATACACTGATCACGTGCTGATCATGCACTGATCACGTGACTGATCATGCACTGATCACGTGTCTGATCATGCACTGATCACGTGGCTATCATGCACTGATCACGTGGCTGATCATGCCATGATCACGCAGCTACCATGTACTGGTCACATGACTGATCATGCACTGATCACGTGACTGATCATGCACTGATCACGTGGCTATCATGCACTACTCACGTGGCTGATCATGCAATGATCATGTAGCTACCATGTACAGGTCACGTGAATGATCATACACCCATCAGGTGACTGATCATGCACTGATCACGTGGCTATCATGCACTGATCACGTGACTGATCATGCACTGATCACGTGTATATCATGCACTGATCACATGACTGCCCATGCACTGATCACGTGGATGATCATACACTAATCTTGTGACAGATCATGCACTGATCACGTGGCTGATCATGCACTGATACCGTGACTGAGCATGGACTGATCACATGACTATCATGTAGTGATCACGTGACTTAATGGCGCTGATCATGTGACTGATCATGCGCTGATCATGTTTGCTATCATACACTGATCATGTGCCTCTGGAGGCAATAAACAAAGAGCTGAGTAGGCACGAATCAAACAGTCAGCAGGCAATAATCATGGAACTCAAGTGTGAGGAATCATGCTGCTCAGCTGGCAATAATCAAGCAGCTGAACAGGCAGGAATTACGCAGCACAGCTGGCAATTGTCAAGCAGATGACAGGCAGGAATCGTGCAGCTCAGCTGGCAATTGTCAAGCAGATGAGCAGACAGTAATCACGCAGCTCAGCAGGCCCTGATCACGTGAGTGAGCATGCACTGTTCACGTGGCTGATCATACACTGATCACGTGACTGATCATGCACTGATCACGTGGCTGATCATGCACTGATCACGTGACTGATCATGCACTGATCACGTGGCTGATCATGCACTGATCACGTGGCTGATCATGCACTGATCACGTAACTGATCATGCACTGATCACGTGGCTGATCATGCACTGATCACGTGGCTGATCATGCACTGATCACGTGGCTGATCATGCACTGATCACGTGACTGATCATGCACTGATCACGTGGCTGATCATGCACTGATCACGTGGCTATCATGCACTGCTCACGTGGCTGATCATGCATGATCACGCAGCTACCATGCACTGATCACGTGACTGATCATGCACTGATCACGTGGCTGATCATGCACTGATCACGTGATGATCATGCACTGATCACGTGGATATCATGCACTGATCACGTGGCTGATCATGCACTGATCACGTGACTGATCATGCACTGATCACGTGGCTGATCATGCACTGATCACGTAACTGATCATGCACTGATCACGTGGCTATCATGCACTGATCACGTGGCTGATCATGCACTGATCACGTGGCTGATCACACACTGATCACGTGACTATCATGCACTGATCACGTGGAACTCATGCACTGATCACGTGGCTGATCATACACTGATCACGTAACTCATGCACTCATCACGTGGCTATCATGCACTGCTCACGTGGCTGTCATGGAATGATCACGTAGCTATCATATACTGGTCACGTGACTGATCATGCACTGATCACGTGAATGATCATGCACTGATCACGTGACTGATCATGCACTGATCACGTGACTGATCATGCACTGATCACGTGGCTATCATGCACTGATCACGTGGCTGATCATGCACTGATCACGTAGCTACCATGCACTGATCACGTGACTGATCATGCACTGATCACGTAATTGATCATGCACTGATCACGTGGCTCATCATGCACTGATCACGTGGCTGATCACACATGTATCACGTGACTGATCATGCACTGATCACGTGGCTATCATGCACTGATCACGTGGCTGTCATGCACTGATCACGTGGATATCATGCACTGATCACGTGGCTGATCACACACGATCATGACTGATCATGCACTGATCACGTGGCTATCATGCACTGATCACGTGGCTGATCATGCACTGATCACGTGGCTATCATGCACTGATCACGTGGCTGATCATGCAATGATCACGTAGCTACCATGTACTGATCACGTGACTGATCATGCACTGATCACGTAATTGATCATGCACTGATCACGTGGCTGATCATGCACTGATCACGTGGCTGATCATGCACTGATCACGTAACTGATCATGCACTGATCACGTGACTGATCATGCACTGATCACGTGGCTATCATGCACTGATCACGTGGCTGATCATGCACTGATCACGTGCCTGATCATGCACTGATCACGTGGCTGATCATGCACTGATCACGTGACTGATCATGCACTGATCACGTGCTGATCATGCACTGATCACGTGGCTATCATGCACTGATCACGTGGCTGATCATGCATGATCACGCAGCTACCATGTACTGGTCACATGACTGATCATGCACTGATCACGTGACTGATCATGCACTGATCACGTGGCTATCATGCACTACTCACGTGGCTGATCATGCAATGATCATGTAGCTACCATGTACAGGTCACGTGAATGATCATACACCCATCAGGTGACTGATCATGCACTGATCACGTGGCTATCATGCACTGATCACGAGACTGATCATGCACTGATCACGTCTATATCATGCACTGATCACATGACTGCCCATGCACTGATCACGTGGATGATCATACACTAATCTTGTGACAGATCATGCACTGATCACGTGGCTGATCATGCACTGATACCGTGACTGAGCATGGACTGATCACATGACTCTCATGTAGTGATCACGTGACTTAATGGCACTGATCATGTGACTGTTCATGCGCTGATCATGTTTGCTATCATACACTGATCATGTGCCTCTGGAGGCAATAAACAAAGAGCTGAGTAGGCACGAATCAAACAGTCAGCAGGCAATAATCATGGAACTCAGCTGTGAGGAATCATGCTGCTCAGCTGGCAATAATCAAGCAGCTGAGCAGGCAGGAATTACGCAGCACAGCTGGCAATTGTCAAGCAGATGACAGGCAGGAATCGTGCAGCTCAGCTGGCAATTGTCAAGCAGATGAGCAGACAGTAATCACGCAGCTCAGCAGGCCCAGATCACGTGACTGAGCATGCACTGTTCACGTGGCTGATCATACACTGATCACGTGATGATCATGCACTGATCACGTGGATATCATGCACTGATCACGTGGCTGATCATACACTGTTCACGTGTCTGACCATGCACTGATCACGTGGCTGATCATGCACTGCTCACGTAACTGATCATGCACTGATCACGTGGCTATCATGCACTGATCACGTGGCTGAACATGCACTGTTCACGTGGCTGATCACACACTGTCACGTGACATATCATGCACTGATCACGTGGCACTCATGCACTGATCACGTGGCTGATCATACTCTGCTCACGTAACTCATGCACACATCACGTGGCTATCATGCACTGCTCACGTGGCTGTCATGGAATGATCACGTAGCAACCATATACTGGTCACGTGACTGATCATGCACTGATCACGTAAATGATCATGCACTGATCACGTGACTGATCATGCACTGATCACGTGACTGATCATGCACTGATCACGTGGCTATCATGCACTGCTCACGTGGCTGATCATGCAACGATCACGTAGCAACCATGTACTGGTCACGTGACTGATCATGCACTGATCACGTAATTGATCATGCACTGATCACGTGGCTCATCATGCACTGATCACGTGGCTGATCACACATGTATCACGTGACTGATCATGCACTGATCACGTGGCTATCATGCACTGATCACGTGGCTGTCATGCACTGATCACGTGGATATCATGCACTGATCACGTGGCTGATCATGCACTGATCACGTGTCTGATCATGCACTGATCACGTGGCTGATCATGCACTGCTCACGTGACTGATCATGCACTGATCACGTGGCTATCATGCACTGATCACGTGGCTGATCATGCACTTCACGTGGCTGATCACACACTGATCATGTGACTATCATGCACTGATCACGTGGAATCATGCACTGATCACGTGGCTGATCATACACTGATCACGTAACTCATGCACTGATCACGTGGCTATCATGCACTGATCACGTGGCTGATCATGCACTGATCACGTAGCTACCATGCACTGGTCACGTGACTGATCATGCACTGATCACGTAACTGATCATGCACTGATCACGTGACTGATCATGCACTGATCACGTGACTGATCATGCACTGATCACGTGGCTATCATGCACTGCTCACGTGGCTGATCATGCAACGATCACGTAGCTACCATGTACTGGTCACGTGACTGATCATGCACTGATCACGTAATTGATCATGCACTGATCACGTGGCTGATCATGCACTGATCACGTGGCTGATCACACTGATCACGTGACTGATCATGCACTGATCACGTGGCTATCATGCACTGATCACGTGGCTGATCATGCACTGATCACGTGGCTATCATGCACTGATCATGTACATCACACACGTATACATGACTGATCATGCACTGATCACGTGACTGATCATGCAGTGATCACGTGGCTATCATGCACTACTCACGTGGCTGATCATGCAATGATCATGTAGCTACCATGTACAGGTCACGTGAATGATCATACACCCATCAGGTGACTGATCATGCACTGATCACGTGGCTATCATGCACTGATCACGAGACTGATCATGCACTGATCACGTCTATATCATGCACTGATCACATGACTGCCCATGCACTGATCACGTGATGATCATACACTAATCTTGTGACAGATCATGCACTGATCACGTGGCTGATCATGCACTGATACCGTGACTGAGCATGGACTGATCACATGACTATCATGTAGTGATCACGTGACTTAATGGCGCTGATCATGTGACTGATCATGCGCTGATCATGTTTGCTATCATACACTGATCATGTGCCTCTGGAGGCAATAAACAAAGAGCTGAGTAGGCACGAATCAAACAGTCAGCAGGCAATAATCATGGAACTCAGGTGTGAGGAATCATGCTGCTCAGCTGGCAATAATCAAGCAGCTGAACAGGCAGGAATTACGCAGCACAGCTGGCAATTGTCAAGCAGATGACAGGCAGGAATCGTGCAGCTCAGCTGGCAATTGTCAAGCAGATGAGCAGACAGTAATCACGCAGCTCAGCAGGCCCAGATCACGTGACTGAGCATGCACTGTTCACGTGGCTGATCATACACTGATCACGTGATGATCATGCACTGATCACTTGGATATCATGCACTGATCACGTGGCTGATCATACACTGTTCACGTGTCTGACCATGCACTGATCACGTGGCTGATCATGCACTGATCACGTAACTGATCATGCACTGATCACGTGGCTATCATGCACTGATCACGTGGCTGATCATGCACTGTTCACGCTGATCACACACTGTCACGTGACAATCATGCACTGATCACGTGGCACTCATGCACTGATCACGTGGCTGATCATACTCTGATCACGTAACTCATGCACACATCACGTGGCTATCATGCACTGATCACGTGGCTCATGGAATGATCACGTGCTACCTAAGGATCACGTGACTGATCATGCACTGATCACGTAAATGATCATGCACTGTTCACGTGACTGATCATGTACTGATCACGTGACTGATCATGCACTGATCACGTGGCTATCATGCACTGCTCACGTGGCTGATCATGCAGATCACGTAGCAACCATGTACTGGTCACGTGACTGATCATGCACTGATCACGTAATTGATCATGCACTGATCACGTGGCTCATCATGCACTGATCACGTGGCTGATCACACATGATCACGTGACTGATCATGCACTGATCACGTGCTCTCATGCACTGATCACGTGGCTGATCATGCACTGATCACGTGGATATCATGCACTGATCACGTGGCTGATCATACACTGATCACGTGACTGATCATGCACTGATCACGTGGCTGATCATGCACTGATCACGTGGCTGATCATGCACTGATCACGTGGCTATCATGCACTGATCACGTGGCTGATCATGCACTGATCACGTGGCTGATCACACACCTGTCACGTGACATGATCATGCACTGATCACGTGGCATCATGCACTGATCACGTGGCTGATCATACACTGATCATGTAACTCATGCACACATCACGCGCTATCATGCACTGATCACGGCTGATCATGCACTGATCACGTGGCTATCATATACTGGTCACGTGACTGATCATGCACTGATCACGTGGCTGATCATGCACTGATCACGTGACTGATCATGCACTGATCACGTGATCATGCACTGATCACGTTATCATGCACTGCTCACGTGGCTGATCATGCAACGATCACGAGCAACCATGTACTGGTCACGTGACTGATCATGCACTGATCACGTAATTGATCATGCACTGATCACGTGGCTCATCATGCACTGATCACGTGGCTGATCACACATGATCACGTGACTGATCATGCACTGATCACGTGGCTATCATGCACTGATCACGTGGCTGATCATGCACTGATCACGTGGCTATCATGCACTGATCACGTGGCTGATCATGCACTGTATCACATGACTGATCATGCACTGATCACGTGACTGATCATGCACTGATCACGTAACTATCATGCACTGATCACGTGGCTGATCATGCACTGATCACGTGGCTACATGCACTGATCACGTGACTGATCATGCACTGATCACGTGACTGATCATGCATCAGATCACGTGGCTATCATGCACTGATCACGTGACTGATCATGCACTGATCACGTCTGATATCATGCACTGATCACATGACTGCTCATGCACTGATCAC